>NC_080176.1:2228108-2348108 GCF_950295315.1 Erinaceus europaeus
TGTAGTGACATGATCTGAAGGTGGAGACATGCAGAGCCTGGAGGAGGCTGTAGAGTCTCCAAGTCACCATGGGCACCTGGGCTGCAATCGCCATGTGCTTCTAAACCCCAAACTTCCCCAGTGCTTTCTTTCCTCTTCCACACTCTGTAAAGAAAAAACATGTGCCTTCGGCTGTCCGAGTGAACGGCAGCTTACTTAAAAAGAGGCGAGCGTGCATAAACGTGGGCTTGTGTCTCTCGGATAACTGAATCCTTACAAAGTTCAACATCTTGGAAACGCCAGCAGGGCTGGCTGTGCGGTGTGTTGTCAGAGACCTTCCTTGTCTGTCTGACTGAAAGTTCACATTGGCCTTTCCGTCCACAAGAAGAGAAACCAACTTGTGCTCAGAGCTGCTGGGCAGACAGCAGACATGTGTTAGCTTCAGGGCGCTTAGTGTGTGTGAGAGTGTGTGAGTGAGTGTGTGTGTGAGTGAGTGTGAGTGAGTGTGTGTGAGTGTGTGTGTGTGAGTGTGTGTGTAAATGAGTGTGAATGTGTATGAGTGAGTGTGAGAGTGTATATGAGTGTGTGAGTGTGTGTGAGTGAGTGTGAGTGAGTGTGTGAGTGTGTGAGTATAAATGAGTGTGAGTTTGAGTGTGTGAGTGTGTGTGTGAGTGTAAGTGAGTGTGTGTGTGAGTGAGTGTGAGTGTGTGAGTGTAAGTGAGTGTGTGTGTGTGAGTGAGTGTGTGTGTGAGTGTGTGTGTAAATGAGTGTGAATGTGTATGAGTGAGTGTGAGAGTGTATATGAGTGTGTGAGTGTGTGTGAGTGAGTGTGAGTGAGTGTGTGAGTGTGTGAGTATAAATGAGTGTGAGTTTGAGTGTGTGAGTGTGTGTGTGAGTGTAAGTGAGTGTGTGTGTGAGTGAGTGTGAGTGTGTGAGTGTAAGTGAGTGTGTGTGTGTGAGTGAGTGTGTGTGAGTGTGTGTGTGAGTGTGTGTGTAAATGAGTGTGAATGTGTATGAGTGAGTGTGAGAGTGTATATGAGTGTGTGAGTGTGTGTGAGTGAGTGTGAGTGTGTGAGTGTGTGAGTATAAATGAGTGTGAGTTTGAGTGTGTGAGTGTGTGTGTGAGTGTAAGTGAGTGTGTGTGTGAGTGAGTGTGAGTGTGTGAGTGTAAGTGAGTGTGTGTGTGTGAGTGAGTGTGTGTGAGTGTGTGTGTGAGTGTGTGTGTAAATGAGTGTGAATGTGTATGAGTGAGTGTGAGAGTGTATATGAGTGTGTGAGTGTGTGTGAGTGAGTGTGAGTGTGTGAGTGTGTGAGTATAAATGAGTGTGAGTTTGAGTGTGTGAGTGTGTGTGTGAGTGTGAGTGTGTGTGTGAGTGAGTGTGAGTGTGTGAGTGTAAGTGAGTGTGTGTGTGTGAGTGAGTGTGTGTGAGTGTGTGTGTGAGTGTGTGTGTAAATGAGTGTGAATGTGTATGAGTGAGTGTGAGAGTGTATATGAGTGTGTGAGTGTGTGTGAGTGAGTGTGAGTGAGTGTGTGAGTGTGTGAGTATAAATGAGTGTGAGTTTGAGTGTGTGAGTGTGTGTGTGAGTGTAAGTGAGTGTGTGTGTGAGTGAGTGTGAGTGTGTGAGTGTAAGTGAGTGTGAGTGAGTGTGAGTGAGTGTGTGTGAGTGTGTGTGTGAGTGTGTGTGTAAATGAGTGTGAATGTGTATGAGTGAGTGTGAGAGTGTATATGAGTGTGTGAGTGTGTGTGAGTGAGTGTGAGTGAGTGTGTGAGTGTGTGTGAGTATAAATGAGTGTGAGTTTGAGTGTGTGAGTGTGTGTGTGTGAGTTTGAGTGAGTGAGAGTGTATGTGAGTGTGAGTGAGTGTGTGTGAGTGTGTGAGTGTGTGAGTGTGAATGAGTGTGAGTATGTGAGTATGAGTGAGTGTGAGTGTGTGAGTGTGTGTGAGTGAGTATGAGTGTGAGTGTGTCTGAGTATGTGAGTATGAGTGAGTGTGAAAGTGTATGTGAGTGTATGAGTGAGTATGTGTGAGTATGTGAGTGTGAGCGTGAATGAGTGTGAGTGTGTGTGAGTGTGTGAGTATGAGTGAGTGAGAGTGTATGTGAGCGTATGAGTGAGTATGTGTGAGTATGTGAGTGTGTGAGTGTGAATGAGTGTGAGTGTGTTTGAGTGTGAGTATGAGTGAGTGAGAGTGTATGTGAGTGTATGAGTGAGTGTGTGTGAGTATGTGAGTGTGTGAGTGTGAATGAGTGTGTGTGTGAGTATGAGTGAGTGTGTGAGTGTATGTGAGTGTGTGAGTGAGTGTGTGTGCTGGGGCAGAGGGGGTGCTTCTGCAGAGAGTGTTGCCTCAGCCCTTCTGCAGGGCTGATGTTGGGGGCAGGAGCACACTGACCAGCTATGCTGAGAAGGACAGACACACAGACCATCCCATGCCAGCTGGAGGGACACACAGACCCTCTCTCAGTGAAAGAACCAGGGCATTTGACCACACAGGCATGGGCAGGAGGGACCTGAGCGCCATTTGCAGAGTCTGAGTGGTGTGGCCGGGACATGGCAAGAGGAGCCCCGTGGCTTCCTGTGTTCAGGTCAGGGTGGTGTGCACACCTGATGGAGAGTGCCTGAGGAGCAGAGCCAATGCGCCACCATTCCCGATAACCACACAGTGGGAATCAGGTTATAATACTGATAATTATTTTAAATGTTAATGGACACCGAAAGGGAACTAATATTGAGTGGGCTTGCATAATGCCCAGGTTCAGTGGTCTGCATATTACTTAATTTAAATGATTATTATCCCCAATGTCCAATGAGCCTTACAGAGACTGAATGGCCTCTGCACAAAGATGCCATTTGTCTGCAGAGAAAGGTTTCGAGTCAAACCAGCACTTGCATTCTGAACTGCTTTACCCTCCACTGTCTCCCAATGAATGAGAAAGGCCTAGATGTGGGTAGACACTAACAATGTTCATCCTTGTTCTTTGGTCATTTCTGCTCACTCCAAAGACCCCCCCCTTTATTTTTATCTATATTCTATTATTATTGTTGTTATTATTATTATTGTTATATGAGAGAGAGAGAGAGAGAGAGAGAGAGAGAAAGAGACCAATTCATCATGCATGGCAGCAGAATAGAAAGAACCCAGGGCTTCAAGCATGCCAAGCATGCAACCCCTAAGCTCCACTGCAGTGCCCCCCCCCTTGGTATCCTGCAGTTCTGTGAGGACAGTGCATCATGTTACTTACATTACAGAGAACCTAAGAGCAGTCTGGGTTCCCTGCTCCTTGCAGGTTCACCCTGGGTCCTACAGGAAGAAATGGAAGGGTCGTGGCACATCTGGTTGAGCACACATGCTACAATGCACAAGGACCGAGGCTCAAATCCTCAGTACCCACCTGCGGGGGCGGGGGGGGGGAAGCTTCACAAGCTGTGAAGTAAGGCTGCAGGTGTCTCTCTAGTCTCTCTCCCTCCCTACCTACCCCTTCCCTCTCAATTTATGTCTCTATCAATAAATGAATAATGAAAAAGAAACCCCTGGGGCCAGGTGGTGGCACCCCTGGTCGAGTGCACATGTTACAGTGCACAAGGACTCCGATGCAAGCTCCCAGTCCCCACCTGTAGAGGGAAAGCTTTGCGAGTGGTGAGGCAGGGCTGCAGGCATCTCTGCATCTCTCTCCCTCTCTATCTCCCACTACCCTTTACAATTCTGGCTGTCTCTAGCTAATAAATGAAAATAACAAATTTTTAATAATTTTTTAAATAAGCCCCCTGCTCAGTTGCAGGAGTCAGAGCCAGAGAGACATACTGAAGAGTGTTAAGAGTGCAGATGATAGTTTTCATATTATCTGGTGCAGCCTAACTGATTTCACAGTCACTTTTACTCAGAAAGCCAGCCTTCCTCAAGACCTTCAAATTGAATTGCTCGCAAATTAGATAATTCTAATCTCAGCACTGCTTTCATGGAGGCTAAGTGAGGTGCATTACTCACAATTCATCCTCACCTAGTCCTGGGAGGACTCTACAAGGAGCTTGTCAGGGAATAGCTGGACGGGGCATCCAGCCACCCCCCACCATCCATCCAGTGTGACAGTGGAGCTGGTGCAAGGCTTGTGTTCAGTGAAGCAAGGGAAACTCTATCCTGAACACAGGAGAGAAATGGCCTCGCTGGCAACTTGTTCTCAGTCTAATGACAAAGACAGCTCAGAAAGTAATAGCCATGTACCTAGTACTAGAATCATGCATGCTTTCTACCTGCTTGAAAAAAAAAATCAGTGATTTCTAAATGCTTGCAATGAGCTGGAGTTGTCCTTTTAACAAGAAAACAATACAAAGGATGGCATTCCAGCAGCAGAGGGGCTGTGCAGACTACCCTGGGGATGCAGGGAGCAAGTAATCAGTTCTCTCTGGAAGAGGAGAGAAAACCTGGAAGAGCTTCAGGAAAAAGACACCTCTTAAATCATGTCTTGAAAGATGATCTGATGTCCCCAGGTACCTGGGGGCCCTCCCTGTTCTGAGGTTCTATTCTAGTCACACCCCAAGACTAACTCTCAGGGGAGAAATATATGAAGTCATGAAGAAGTCAAGGTACCTCTGAAATGAGCTAAGTAGAAGCCTCAAACATATCAGGAGTTTGCAGGGGCTGGGTGGTGGCACACCTGGTTGAGTACACGTATTACAATGTGCAAGGACCCAGGTTCGAGCCCCCAGTCCCCAACTGCAGGGGGAAAGCTTTGCAAGTGGTGAAGCAGGGCTGCAGGTGTCTCTCTCCCTCTCTAACACCCCCTTCCCTCTTGATTTATGTCTCTATCCAATAAATAAAGATAATTAAAAAATTTAAAACAACAACAAGAAAACAAATAACCCCATCCAAAAATGGGGAGAGGACACGGCCAGAATTTACACCACAGTAGAGATCCAAAAAGGCTGAGAAACACATGAAAAAATGCTCCAAGTGTTTGATTGTTGGAGAAGTGCAAATAAAGACAACAATAAAATACCACTTCACTCCTATGAGAATGTCATACATCAGAAAATATAGCTGAGACAAATGCTGGAGAGGCTGTGGGGTCGAAGGAGCCCTCCTCACTGCTGGTGGGAATGTAAATTGGTCCTACCTCTGTGGACAACAGTCTGGAGAACTCTCAGAAGGCTAGAAATGGACCTACCTTATGATCCTGCAATCCTCTCCTGGGGATATATCCTAAGGAGCCCAACACACCCATCCAAACAGATTTGTGTACATATATGTTCTTGGCAGCACAATTTTAATAGCCAAAACCTGGAAGCAACCCAGGTGTCCAACAACAGATGAGTGGCTGAGCAAGTTGTGGTCTATATACACAATGAAATACTACTCAGCTATTAAAAACAGTAACTTCACGGTTTTTAGCCCATCTTGGATGGAGCCTGAAGAAATTATGTTAAGTGAGATAAGTCAGAAACAGAAGGATGAATATGGGATGACCTCACTCTCAGGCAGAAGTTGAAAAACAACATCAGAAGAGAAAACACAAGTAGAACCTGAAATGGAATTGGAGTATTGCACCAAAGTAAAAGACTCTGGGGTGGTGGTGGGGAGAATACAGGCCCAAGAAGGATGACAGAGGACCTAGTGGGGGTTATATTGTTATGTGGAAAACCAAGAAATGTTATGCATGTACAAACAATTGTATTTACTGTCAAATGTAAAACATTAATTCCCCAATAAAGCAATTAAAAAAAAAAATCAGGAGTTTTCTGGGCAAAGTAGCAAAACAAGGTTAAAACTAACCTTTGGGGCTTTCTGCTAGCCTCTGTCCCTGGATGCATAAAGTCCCAACTTCAAATTCCTCTTTCAATCTGGAGCTTATTTAAACATCAGAGGAGAAATTCTTTAGTCCCTCTTTGTTTATAAAGCAGAGATCCAGTAGCAGAGAGGAAATGCAACTTCTATTTGCCAGAATGAATGACTTTTTTTTTTAAGTGCCTAGCACATTTATCACTGAAGCAGGGAAGTGTTTCTGTGTTATAAATTGAGTCAAGGCATCCCAGTTATCTCACATTTTCAGGGGAGGATTTTGGTGGCAGAGCTCATTAGCTGGTTTCTTTTGCTAGCAGAGCAGAGACTACAGTTCCCAGCCTGCCTCACAGCTACATGGGCTCCTGTGACCATGTTTTAGCCAATAAGATGCGATCTGGTCTCCATCCCTGGCAGCCATGCTGGCAGAGTCAGAGATGGAGGAGGCCTGAGTCCCCAAGTCCTTCCGTGGAGTAAAATGGTCTATATACCAGGAATTGCTGTTTGAGATACTGGTCAGGAGATTTACATTTGAACTGTGTCAAGTCACTGAGGTTTCAGACAAGTGTGTTAACCGTAGCCTGTATCACTTTGATTGACGATGGCCACAGAACAAAATACAGAGCAGTCCGTGTGGGCAGCTGTGTTCCTTGGATCTGCAAACTCAGAAAGCTGCAGGAGAGAATTCATCACAGACAAGTGTGTTTAGTGAGCTTGGTCCACAGGGCTTACTGAGAGTGAATTACCAGGAGAGCCTGGGCTTCCAGAGGTCATGGATCAAATTGAGCGCAGGTGTCCAGGGGGACAAAGCCAAAGGAAAGAGAATACTGCAGAATGCAAGGCCTCTTTTTAAAGATCAAACTGCCTCCTCCTCCTCCTCCTCCTCTTCCTCCTTCTCCTCCTCCTCATCTCTCCTGCTCCTCCTCCTCCTCCTCCTCCTCCTCATCTCTCCTGCTCACTCTTTCATCTGTTCCTCAGAGGAGCACGTCTTTAAAAATTTTTTTTTGTTTTTAATTTTCCCTCCAGGGTCATCACTGGGGCTCAGTGCCCGCACTGGGAATCCACTGATCCTGGAGGCTATTTTGTCTTCCATTTTGTTACTGTTGTTATTGGATAGGACAGAGAGAAATCAAGAGAGGAGGGGAGAAAAGAAAGCAGAAGAGAAAGACATGTGCAGACCTGCTTCGTCACTTGTGAAGCAACCCCCCTGTGTAAGGGGGAGGTAGCTGGGGCTTGAACTGGGGTCCTTGTGCAGATCCCTGCGCTTTGTATTATGTGTGCTTAACCTGGTGTGCCACCACCCAACCCCCTATTTTTTTATTATCTTTATTTATTTATTGAGTAGAGACAGACAGAAATCAAGAGTGAGAGGGAGATAGAGAGGGAGATAATATGTTGTCCAGCCTCCCTTCAGAGGCTGTAACACTCTCTACCATTGTTGGTCCACATTGAGGGCAAGGAGCTATGGGGGCCCACAAAGGGGTCAATTGTGTTGTTCCTGATAGAGATGACCAATAACAATGGAGAGAGGGATTTATTTGAGGTCTAGGCCTGTCATGTCTTTTGGGGAATCTAAGGACTCCCTGATTAGGGCCCCAGCTGATGGGGTGGAAGGAAGGGTAAGTGAGTGAATGAGTGCGGGAAGGCAAGCAACAGATAAGCATAGTTCTGGAAAGTGTCAAAGGCAAGCCTTCTTTTCTATAACTGAAAAGGGCAAATGGAGAAATTGGGTTTTGGAGCCAGTGGGGTCCCTCCTGCTGTGTGTGTGAGTGCACAGAGCAGCCAGGAAGCAAGGAAAAACAGAAAACTTGGAAACCCTCAGCTGCAGCTGAAGAGTCTGCGAGCGCCCAACCTCAGAGGCCCCAGGACATTCTCAGAAAGCAAGAGACATACAATTAGGCTGCATCTCTCAGACAATACCCAGAAGACCTCACATTTCATTTCAGTCAACCACTGCTGGGTTTTTGGAACCATTTTCGATGCAAATGTGAAAAATGCAGACCCCTTCGTCATTATTAAGTAGCAATCTGGGGAAATCATCCACTTCCAATAATCCATTTCTCTAATTTAGAACTCTGAAACCATAGAACGAACTAGACCGTCTCCAACACTTGGTAATGACATATGACATATGTCTGCAATTGCTCTTTTCAAGATGAATCCCAGTTTGTTGTTCTCCTCAGAAACTCCTGCTTATTTATGCACGCGGGTCCCTGACTCACAAGCACCATATATTCACGTCTGCAGATAAGTTTAGGAACAAAATCAGACCCCTGGCTTTGAAATAGCAGGGAAAAAAGTGTTCTCCTCACATAATAAACAGCATTAAATTGTGTCTACAAACGATTGATTGCTTGCTCTGCGATTGTATTCTTAGGTGCAGGCTGACAATTAATTCCTGAGCATCTTATTTAATTAGGGACCCCCGTCTGCATATTCCCATTAGCAGTCTCTTCTCTCTTTGAGAACAGAACTTTTGTCTATGGCTATACCACTCTGAACATGCCCAATATCATCTGAGAAAAAAATTCTTTTTTTTTTTTTATCCACTTCCTTTTGGAGAGTATTTGGTTTCCTCTTAGAAGGAAAACTTTGGTATTTTTTTGTCCTTCACTGCAAAAGTGATGCTTGATGCTTTCTTAGCATTCAAGGTGAGAAGATTATAAGAAGTCATAGTACACTCTCTTGTCATGAATGTGACCTAGCCTCAGGCCTGACCACCACTGAACTGTGAGAAGCTTCAGTGCTCTGGCTTCTTCTTCCCACACCCATCTACTTATTAATCTGCCTGCCTATCTATCTATCTATCTATCTATCTATCTATCTATCTATCTCCCCATCCACTCATCCACCCATCCACCAATCTCTGCCCCCTTAGTCTCTCTAGCTTAGAAATTCAGCCTTGAGCAGTGAAACTGAGGTGATAATAAAAACAAACAAGCAAAGAGATCTAAGCCCTGCATTGTATTTTTCCCTTCTTCCCAGAGACATGGAAATGGAATGGAAACATCACTGAAAGAATCCACTCTTTCCAAACCCAACAAGTGAGGGAAGAGCTTAAAACTCTGACAGCTGCTTGTTAGCAAGTCTGTATTAAAATGTGTGTGGAGCCAGCCATTTAAGGTTACTGCTCTCAATCCATGATTGTGTAAAACACGGGTTCTTGGAGCTATGGAGCTACTCAGATGTTTGTATCAGTCCGCATCCCAATCTGGATCAAATGGTCAGAAGGCCGAGAAGCTTTTATGATCAATGAGGAATGATACTCAGCTGACGAAAACATATATACAGGACATTTGGTGAGAGTATTTGCACCATTGAGTGATTGCGTGTTGCCTGTGTTCAGAGTGCTTCTGTTATAAGCTTAGATGAGAGAATGGGGCGGAGGTATGTCAGTATTTCTTTTTTCTTTTCTTTTTTTTTATTTATTCCCTTTTGTTGCCCTTGTTGTTTTATTGTTGTAGTTGTTGTTGATCTCGTTGTTGTTGGATAGGACAGAGAGAAATGGAGAGAGGAGGGGAAGACAAAGAAGGGGAGAGAAAGATAGACAACTGCAGTCCTGTTTCACCACTTGTGAAGCGACTCCCCTGCAGATGGGGAGCCGGGGGCACGAACCAGGATCCTTACACTGGTCCTTGTGCTTAGCGCCAAGTATTTCTTATCTAGTAAGACCTTGTCAGAAACACTGGAGTCCAACAAAGGGGATTTATGATTATTTTTTGACTCCAGGGTTATCACTGGAGCTTGGTGTCATTACTATGAATCCACTGCTCCTGGCAGCTATCCCCCCCATCTTATTGGACAGGAAAGAGAGAAATTGAGAGAGGAGAGGAGGGGGAGATGGAGCGGGAGAGAGAAAGACAGACACCTGCAGACCTGCTTCACCACTTGTGAAGCGACCCCGTTGCAGGTAGGGAGCAGGAGTTCAAACCCAGGTCATTGTGCTTAATATGATGTGCGCTCAACCAGGTGGGCCAACTCTTGGCCCCCTGAATGCATCTTGGATCCTCAGATGGCAGTGATTGGAGAATGCAGTTAAATCATGATGAAGTCGAGCTGAGTCTAAGAGGGAAGGGGAGGAGGAGGGAGGAGGAGGGAGGAAGGGAAGCGGAGGGGACAGGAGGGGACAGGAGGGGACAGGAGGGGACAGGAGGGCCAACTGCACTGCCTCTTCTCTCTCCCCTATCCCCAACCTCCAGTGACACTGATGAAATTATGAGACTCCGAGCACAAGGGCAATGGGAAGGAACCTCAGCGGGGATGAGCCTGGTGGATTTGTCCAGCTCCAGCCTGGGACTTAACTTTAGATAAAAATGACAAGAGGATAAAGGGTGAATTGAAATGGGCAGAGGCTTGGGTAAATCAAAGGGCATCTGCGCTCAGGGAGTCTCTTAATACCAAGAGGCCATCCAGTCAGAGATTCAGGCACTGCACAGCACTGTCTTCGCAGGGTTGGTGCTAGGAGACCTGCCAAGTCTGTGTGGTGCCTGGTGGTGTGAGAACTCGGAGCTCTGCTGGGCTTTCTCCCTTGGCCACCCCGTCAGAACCACCTCCTCACATCAGCTTTCATTCTAGACGCCAAACAGGAGTCTAGGTGCATCTCAGTCTCCCGCTTCCCTGGTTTACAGAACACACGTTCTCTATCACACTACGGCCTGACTAGAAGCACTTTCAGAACATGAATTTATGAGCTGGGAAAGCTGGCTTAGCAATAAATTACGGAGCCTGCAAGCCCGAGGCCCCGAGTCTGTCCCCCAACAGCACACGAGCGAGTGGAGCTCTGATTCCCTCCTGCTAATAAGGAAACGGATGACTCTTCTTGCAAAGCTTTTAAAGAAATAGATTTAGGCCATGTATGCAATTATGCAAATATGCATATTCTCACTTAAGCGCAAGAATGCTTTTCTGAACCAGGACCATCGATTCATTTGTTTTAATGGCTGAGTAGTATTTCACTGCATATGTGGACCACAATGTGCCCAAACCATCTGTGGACAGCCTTTTTAAAAACTTTGATTCCTAATTTTATTATTTTAAGTTTTACTTGTGACAACTAGCATGTTACGAGATTGTAAAATTACAGGGAATATCCTCCATCACACCCACTAGCCTCCTTCCAAAGATAACTGCCACGGTTATCACAAAGTCATAAAAGCAGCTTGTATGTTTCTCTCCTTCCTTCTTCCTTCTTCCTTTTTCTTTCTTTCTTTCATCTTCATGTGTAGCAGTTCCTTAGATTCCACACAAGTGAACGAATTCACTAATCATCTTCCTTCCCTCTCTCTCCTTCCCTCCTCCCCTCTCTCTTCCTCCCTCCATTCTTTCCCTCCTTCCTTCTTTCCCTCCTTCCTTCCTTTCAACTTCATGTGTATCAGTTCCTTAGATTTAACACAAGTGAAAAATTAGGTAATTATCATCCTTTCTTTCCTTTGTGCCCCCTCCTCTCTCTCTCTCTCTCCCTCCCTCCCTCCCTCCCTCCTCCTTCCTCCCTCTCTCTTTCCCTCCTCCCTCCCTCTGTCCCCCCCCTCCCTCCCTCCCTTCCTTCCCTTCTTTCTTACACAAGAACACTGCTCATCTCTGGCTTATGGTGGTGTGGAGGACTGAATCTGGGTCTTCACAGCCTCAGGCAGGAGAGTCTCTTTGCAGAACCATCATTCTACCTGCCCCACCCAGTTGCATACCATCTCTTATTTCCCTAAGCATAATTGCCTCTAGTCCCTGGCACTATCTAGGTGTCTGGGTATCTGGGTATCTGGGTATCTGGGTCTCAGGGTCCAGGGTTTCAGGGCAGAAGCCCCTGCAGAAGTAGGGGGCCCAAGGACTAGGGAAGCACGGAACAGATGGGGGTGATAGGGGGTAAAGCCATGTGGGGACCAAACAACTAGAAATGTCCAAGGATGGAGGGGAAAGGGACCCTTGGATCTGGAGGGGGAGGGAGGGCAGCAGGAGGCCTGAAGCTGACAGGATGTCGGACAGGAGGGATGTGCTTCTCAAAGCCCAGGAGCAGAAATGTCCTGTCATGTCCAGATTTGGGGAAGGGCTCAGAGTGAAGGCTGAGGAAAGGTGCTAGGGAGTCACACTTGTCCCCAAGAGGGTGCACCCGCCTGTCTCCCTTCCTCAGGGCACTTCTCAGCCACTGGCAATCCTGCATCTGATAAGGGCAGGACACGATTTCCCCATCTATTCAGTGATAGATATGCTTTATTCTTCTTCGACCACTTGCTTTTGGGGGCCTGTTACGAGAGCATTTACAGCCCTCTGGGGTTCAAACTAGAGGGGAGGACTTTCAGAGAAAACGGGATGAGAGCAGGGGCTTGCTTATTCTTTATTACAATTAACCCCGAAAAAGAGAATTGACTTATTTTGAAACGTTAAGAGAATCTCCCCTTTAGACAGATCTTATATCTCATAATAACTGGTGTTAAATTGAAAGTCACTAAGAGACCGGATAAACACAGGGCAGAGATTACAACATTTACCCGCCTCTGTCTGTCCCCAGGCTTTTCCCTCCCTGAATAAAAAGTTAGTTCCCAGCATGGCTAATCTAAAGCCATGCAATCACATTTGAACCTTGTCAAATATCCCCACGTATTCCTTCCACTAGCTCAAAAAATGGAACATCAGAGATTTAGATTTTATTTAGAAAATTCCTTATTCATCGTACGGAAACACATTCAATTGCATTCGAGGAATTCAATTTAAAACTAATTTATCTTATATTAATGTTTAAATTCATGAGAGGCCACAGAAAGCCGTTCTTGTAGTGTAATAGATTCAGAGTCAATGTGATAATTATTAAAACAGAAATGAGTGTGAGAAAAATAAACCACACGGTCACAGGGGTAGTTTGGCTAGGGCTGATCTCTGAGGTGTGCAGGCTGAAAGGAAGCAAAAAGACCAAAAAGACGTCACAATGGAGCTAAGAAGGAAAGGGGGATATGAGAGAGAGAGAGAGAGAGAGAGAGAGAGAGAGAGAGACTAAAATTACTCCTGCTACATTTGCCAAAGGTCCCCTGTCTGCCAGCTATGGCACCAAGGTCTCTTACCATCCCACAACCTCACAGGCAGACACCCAGTGCAGGTGCTTCTGGTAAAGACACTACAGCCATCAGAGCACACGGAAAGCCTTTCCCACACACAGGAAGGTTCAGCCTTTCTGGTTGGCCATGGTGAAGTTACTCCTGTACTCTGAAGGGGGAGGGAAGGAGACACAGGCAATTTCAAGGTGAAAAAGTTAACAGGTCATAAGCCCGGGCGCACTCTCCACACTCACCCACCTCACCACTCCTGCAGTAACAAGAGCCCCCTCCCCCACCCCAGCTCACAGATGTGCCCCTCAGATCCCTGTGCTCCTGCCAGGATCTGCATTCAGAATTGCCAGGCAGTGCATTTTATGTGACTCCGGGGGAGTTGGGCTGTGGGCTGTGACCTTGAGAAAGTGCTCTGCCACAGGGCAGCTCCTCCATCCTATACAATATACAATATTAAATAATATTTATTTAGTTTCTTAGGATAGAGACAGGGATTACACAGAGGGAGGGAAGGAGGCAGGGACAGAGAGCAAGAGTAACAGAGAGAGGTGCAGCAGCACATAAAGCTCACCTCCCTGAACACGTGGGGACCAGGGGCTCGAACCTGGGGTCCTCCAGTACTCTGCTGGGTGCACCACCACCTGCCCTGACCACTCTATTCTTCAACTTTTAGACAGAGAGAGAGGAGGGAGGGGAGCACAGCACTGGGCACCTCCATGCAGCTTCTCAGTGCTGTCCACAGAGCTGCTCTGTGGTACCAGCTGCTCTCAATCCAGGCCCTTCACGTGGCGGCAAGGCATGCACTCTACCAGGTGAGTCATCTCCCAGACCACTGCAGGCAAGCACCCCAGGGGTCTTCATGGCTGGGCAGGACTGAAAAGCAATGCTCCTGAGCAGGTCTGGTCCCCTCTTCTGGGACTGTCTCCCCATCACTAACTTCCCTGAGCTGCCAGGCTCTCTAGTGCCTCTGTTTGCATTCTCTGCATTCACTCTTTCTCTCTCTTCTCATCTCCTCCCATCTTCTCTCCTTGTGCTATTGACCCAGGATGCCTGTTTCCTGCAGCAAGCGGCAGCACACACAGCCACAAAGTGCAGAGCTCAACAGGGAGTCAGGCTTCTCTCCTGCCCTCAGCATGTGGCATTTTTTTTGTCTCCAGGGTTATAGCTGGCACTCAGAGCCTGCACTATGAACTCACTGCTCCTGGAAGCCATTTCCCCCCTCCCCCCTTTTTTTTTATTGGGTAGGGCAGAGAGAAACTGAAAGGAGAAAGGAATATAGAGATGGGGAGAGAAAGACAGAAACCTGCAGAACTGCTTCACAGCTGCTTGTAAAGTGAACCCCTGCAGGTGGGGAGCAGGGAGCTTGAACTGGAATCCTTGAGCAGTGCTATGCTTTGTACTATGCGCACTTAATAATGTGTGACACTGCCTGACCCCCATGACTGTTTCCTTCCTTTCTTTCTTTCTTTCTTTCTTTCTTTCTTTCTTTCTTTCTTTCTTTCTCTCTCTTTCTCTCTCTCTCTTTCTCTTCTGATCATCACTCTCCTTTTCCTTCTCTACCCTCAAACCAAATGCACTGTGATCTCTGACAGTTTTATCTATTTTAAACCTCACAGTCCTTTTCAACAAGGAAGCTTTGGTTCTCCCTCACTGAAGACACTGGGTAGTTCCTGGGGACACTTTGGGTTCTCACTGCTAAGGTGGAACCCCAGTGCACAGGTCTGCCTAGGGCACTGAATTATATGGCTGGAGATGCCAAGGATGGATGAGAACCCCTATTCTAGAGGCTCCACTTAGAGCTATGGTGCATGACTGCTTCCAGATAAGGGGACAGGACACCATCATGATTTCTTCCAATTCTGAAGCCTTTACAATTTCCCTTTACAGTCCACTTGATCATTTCTGAAACATTATTCGAACACCAAAATGTATTCTCAACTTTTTAAATGTTCTCTGTAGAAAAAAAGTGTTTTAAAAAAGTATAAGTTATCTAAGTATTTTTATTTATTTTTTTGGCCATAGCACTACTCAGCGTTGGCTGTTGGTGGCCCTGGATTTGAACCAGAGACCTCTCACATGCAAGGCCTGTGTGTATTGATGCTCTTTCTCTTTAAGGGATTACAACATGAAGAGTACGTATAAGAAAGAAAGAAAAAGTCAAGGTAAGAAGTGATGAGCCCAAAGAGACATTTTCTTTGATAGGAAACCAAACATTTTACTCTTCTCGGTACTGTGCTATCAAAATAGGAAACGTTAACTTCCAGATTAATATGGCTTATTATGGTGATGATTAAGAAAGTCAGGGACCAGGGCCCTAATCGGGGTGTCCTGAGACTCCCAAACAGACATGATGGGCCTAGACCTCGAATAAATCCCTCTCTCCATTGTTACCAGTCATTTCTATCAAGAACAACACAATAGACGCCATTGTGGGCCCTACTCATGACCACAGAATGTGAGCTCAGATCTACAGAGTTGCAGAGGTCACACAGGCTCCTAAGCTGAATGTGGGCCCCAGATCACATCAAATCGATGGGGTTTACAGTCAACAATATTTCTACACATTTCCCATATTTGGGAGCTACTCTCTTCCCTGATTCAGTTTTCTGGTCCTTCTGCCAGCCATGACATCATCTACCCAGATAAAAACTAGGATCCACCTGCATATCAGATTTTGGGCTCAGGCAAAAAAGAAAAAACAGAAAAAAGAAAAAAACACTAGTATAGCCACAGGGCCTTTAGAATATAACTAAAATATGCCTACTAGCTATCTACAAAACAGATTACCACCCCCAACTCTTTATATGCACTATTCCAGCCTTTAGGTCCATGATTGGTCAATAATTTGTTTGGCTTTATATGTTAACTCTCTTTTCAACCACCAGGTTCCAGATGCCAGCATGATGCTGACCAGACTTCCCTGGACAGACAACCCCACCACTGTGTCCTGGAGCCCTGCTTCCCCAGAGCCCTGCCCCACTAGGGAAAGAGAGAGGCAGGCTGGGAGTATAGATCAATCTCTGAATGCCCATGAAGTAATTACAGAAGCCAGACCTTCCACCTTCTGAATCCCATAATGACCCTGCATCCATACTCCCATACGGATAAAGAATAGGAAAGCTATCAGGGGAGGGGATGGGATACAGAGTTCTGGTGGTGGAACTGTACAAAGTCATACCCCTCTTATCCTATGGTTTAGTCAATGTTTCCTTTTTATAAATAAAAAAAATTTTAAAAAGGAAAGTTAGGGAAGCTTAGTATATTCACCTAAAGCTGAAATCCAGAATTACCACCAGTTGGCACCAGGTGCTTCAACACCTGACAGTGAGAAACTGACAGCCTGAGCTGTGGGCAAGACACAAGCTGCATGCACTCCTGAGCCTTCTCTGTGCTCTCTGTGGGTAGACACTACCCGTGAGACTGCCTTGAGAACCGTATGCTCCTGAGCCTCCAAGATGCTGCCTGGATGCCCCCTCCTCCTGTAGGCTCTTCCTGATTGGCTAAGTGCTGCCCCCGACTTTTCCCTTCCTTAGCATTCTGCTTCTCACAGATCCAGACCTCAGCAAAGAGTTCTAGATTTCCCTGAATACCTGTCTCCCCTTAAAGATAGGAGCCTCTAATGTATGAGTCTTTGTATTTGTCACAACAAGAAAAATTCTTGCTAGTCACTTAAAACATCAGGTGACTGGTGGATGGATGGGTGGATGGAATGAAAGTAGAAGAAAAAGAAATGATGGTGACTTCTATTGACCTGAAAGATAGGGGAATAGGAAAACTCAAACAAGGGGGGGGAGTCTCCCTGAATGGAGCAAGGTGACCTGCACCCACATCCTAATATGAGTAATAGGAGAAACCATTGGCTATTTCTTAAGAAAGATCAGATGGGGCCGTGAGGTACTGCACCAGGTTAAGCACACATAGTACAAAGTGCAAGGACCAGCGTAAGAATCCCAGTCTGAGCCCCCAACTCCCCACATGCAGGGGGGTTTGCTTCACAAGCCATGAAGCGGGTCTGCAGGTGTCTTTCTCTTCCTGCCTACCCTTTCTCTCTCAATTTCATTTTGCCCTATCCAACAACAGCAACAGCAGCATCAACAGCAACAAAAACAGGAGCAACAAAATGGAAAAAATGGCCTCCGGGAGCAGTGGCTTCATAGTGCAGGCACTGAGCCCCAGCAATAACCTTGGAGGCAAAAATAAATAAATAAGTAAGTAAATAAATAGGATACTGTTCCTTTCGGGGTGTCTCTCTCCTTCTCCGGCAGGGTGTCCTCCAGGGGAAAGGCAAAGGGCTAGTTCTTTCTCGCTCACGACAGGGGTGACACGAAGTAAAAGACACCAGGGGACTCTTAGCGTGAATCTAGAATCTGAGTCCTTAGAGTCCCAGAATCCTAGAGTCCGTTTATTAGCAAAGTGGACATGAGTTAAATAGAAAAGCAATGGAGGTGATTATTGTTGCAATATGACAGAAATTACAGGTTTCTTAACAGTCAGCATGCCCCTAAGGTAGGGGGTTGGTATGACAGGAATTGATGAGATACAAGACAGTTATTTTCCATAACACAAGCAACTTAATTATCCAAAGGTATTTGAGAGAAGCATAGGGGTTAAACCCGTAGGGTGAGACAGAGAGAAGATGAATATCAAAAGGCCATATAGTTTGGAATCTCTCTTGTCTGGGGTCTGAGGTGTGTGATGAAGTGTGTGATAAGGTGTGTTCTTCTGTGATCAGAAGGTGACTTTGAATGAGTGAATCTGTGGCCATGTGGCCTGCAGTTAATGGAGGGAAGTACTGGGGTATCTGTGGGCCTGAGAGTCAAGAAGGAAAGAACCAAGTCTGAGTTTCCCCCCTTATGCTCACCTCGATTGAGAGAGACTTACCAAGAGGTTATCTTCTCAGACCTCCATCCAAAGATGGGGGTGGTTCTCCCTAAGCTCTATCAGGCTCACACATGTTCCCAACAGGGCTCCATCCACAGCAGCAATCACTCATCTGAACACCGGCATGCTTTTTCTGCACTGCCTCTGAAAGGCACTTTAAGACACACGGGGATCTAAGGCTCAGGCCTGCTGGCCTTCTGAGTCAGACTGTTTTACCTCTGTCCAGGGGGCTCCTTCTCCTTGCCCTCCCAGTGTAAGCAGTTAAAGAACATGGCACTCGGCCTTTGAAAACTCTGGTAATGCCTAAGTGTGAATTAGCATGGGGCTGTCCAGCCTCCTACCTTAAGACCAGCCTCATCTGCCGTAAGTTAGATCGTGATGGGAAATAAAATGCAGCCACGGTGAAGTGCTCACTGTGCACGGCAAGACATGTTTCATCTCTAGCCATGGAGTGGAACTGCATTCCTGTTGCAAGGCCCAGATTGATGCAGTGTTTTATTTATAGCCCTTCCTCTCAAAGTTCGTCCAAGTTACAAGTTAGCAGTGGAAGTGTGCAGGGGCTTTTAAAAGGCCTGCTGGCATCTTCTGTGACAGTCAAATTCTTGCAACTGACAGTAACAGACCTCGGAATGATCCAGTGCCAACAGGAGCTGAGGGACGTGGGAGTCCAGGAAATGATCATGCTGGGGAGGGTGGAGGGTGGGAGGCAGACACCCAGCCGCTGTTCTTCCTCCTCTCCTTAGGGTCTCCGTCCCTTTCTCCTTGCTTCAGAGCATGGTGACAGTCCCCTTTTCCATCACCTCTCTCCTGATCAGCCCATCTCTTCCTGTGACTAAAAGCAAAAACCCACAGCACACTCTGCCAGCTATGTCTCTGAAGTCCAGGCCTCAAATCTGCCTCTCCCCAGAACCCTATTTCTTTCTGAGTCTTGCCCATATTGGGAATAGATGGGAATTTTCTGCGTTGGCCTGCCTTAAAACAATCAAAGGCAGTGACTGCCTGCGCACCTCTCTTGAGCAGCCTGGTGTGTATCACATAATAAGCGCTCCATAAATGACAGCTGTAATTATCACTTGGTCATTATGCATGGAGCACGTGGGCAAAGCCTCCCAGGCTGACAAAGGACAAGAGACATGAAGATTCTGCCTCCAAACCAATGCCTCTCTGCATTACTTGGACCACAGAAACAATGGTCCTTAGCTCCACACTCACTCCATAGTCTCTCTCAGTGGTAACATGGTTGCTAATTTAACATCTTCCCAGGGTCCCCATGCCAGCTCTAACAGGCTGGAAGATGGCTCACTAGCATAGCATCCACACGAGGCCTGGGGCCTAATAGAAACACAGCACCTCTGACAGCATGAGAGGAGCCCCATGCAGGATGGAGCAGTATGGGGACATCTTCCCCCCTCCCTTTCTCCCCCTCTCTGGAAATAGAATATAAACCAGCTGTGAGAACCTCATGGTGAAAGTGCACTGAAGGCATCTTAACAACAAGTCTGTCCACCCTGTCCATTAGGCACCTATAAGATAGGGACAGGCTGGGAGTATGGGTCCACCTGCCAATGCCCATGTTCAGTGGGGAAGCAGTTACAGAAGCCAGTCCTTTCACATTCTGCACCCCACAATGACCCTGGGTCCATACTCCCAGAGGGATAAAGAACAGGAAAGCTATCAGGGGGAGGATGTGGGATATGGAGTTCTAGTGGTGGGAATTGTACCTCTCTTATCCTATGGTTGTGTCAATATTTTTATTTTATAAATAAATCAATACCAATTATAAAATTAAAAAAAGATTGTGGGTGACAATGGTGAGTAAAAGTATCAGGTAGCAGCTTCATCTCTGTGTGAACAGAGATGACATGCCCAACTCTAAGATCTGCTTTCAGAAGGTTAGACTAGAGTCAAAGGGCAACCTTCAAACACTTCTTGTTTTGTAGTGCCCCTGTGCTTTAAAGCTAGTAACATAGTCAACGACTGCCACCTCTCCAGATTCAAAGGAGGTCTCGAAACTTTACATCAGGCTCAGCCTGACGCTGTTGACTGGCTACGGAAGAAGGGCAAACGCTAGAAGAAGAAGAAGAAGAAAAGCTAGTAACCCCATCTCCTTAAAATTGATATTCTTTCTTTCTTTCTTTCTTTCTTTCTTTCTTTCTTTCTTTCTTTCTTCTCTCTCTCTCTTTCTTTCTTTCTCTCTCTCTCTCTTTCTTTCTTTCTTTCTTTCTTTCTTTCTTTCTTTCTTTCTTTCTTTCTTTTCTTCTCCTTCAAGGCTATCACTAGTGCTTGGTGTCTGCCCTATGAATCCACTGCTACTGGCGGCCATTATTATTTATTTTGATAAGCCAGAGAGAAATTGAGGGGGGTGTAGAGAGGGAGGGAGACAGAGAGACACCTGCAGACCCACTTCACCTCTTGTGAAGCAATCCTCCTGCAGGTGGGGAGCCGGGGGCTCGAACTGGGATCCTTTGGCAGGTCCTTGTACTTCATATTATGTGCACTTAGCCAGGTACACCACTGCCTGGTCCCTGATTTTCTTATTATACTATAAACCTTTGGTTTTATTTATTTTTTCTTTCTTTCTTTCCTTTCTTCTTTTTCTCCTCCTCCTCCTCCTCCTCCTCCTCCTCCTTCTTCTTCTCCTTTTTTTTAATCCAGATTATTGCTGGGGCTCAGTGCCTGCATGTTTCCACAGTTCCTAGAAGCCATCTTTTTCATTCAAGAAAAAGAAAAAGGAGAAGGAAGGAGGAAGAGGAGGAGGAGTAGAGACTGAAAGAAAAAGACATCAGAGCACCATTCCACCACTCATGAAGTTCCCCTGCCCCGCCCCCCAATATGCTGTCCTGTGGTGGCCCAGGGATAAACCCAGGACTCAGTGCACAGAAACATATGCTCTCCCCAGGGTGTCACCTGTAGCCCCTATCTTTGGGTTATAAACACTGCATTTTATAGCAACTCTGCTACCATGTTAAACCATAAATGCATGCATATGTGTACTGACCAGCCGATTCTTTTCACATAATCAGTAACTCAGACATGAACTATAAAGAGCATGCTAGTCCCACAGGGACGGTGGGCAAAGTTATGTGAGGGGGCAGGGGTGTCATCCACCAAAGGGGAGACATTTCTCCAGCAAGACAGAGAGCATCAGGACTGCATGGGCACACACGCCAGACTCCTGCCATCAACAGAACAGGATCCAGAAGAGAATTTGCCGTGTCATGAAACTGGAAATCTTTGTCTGAGTGGGCTCAGATCTAGCTGACTCGTGTTGTTTGCACAAAGCTATTGGAAGTCTGCCTTTCTGTTGGCTTCATTCTCAAACTGGTACCTTTCCCATCATGAGGAGGTGGTTCCCAGAAATTCTAAATTTCCATTCTGCAGCTACCAGCTCAGCCTCTCAAGAGGAAAGGAGAAGTCACTTCCCATCATGGACCTGTGGAATGCTGAGTCAATGCCATTCTGCTCACCAGCTCACCTCTGGGCCCATCAGGTTGCCCAGAAGATGGATGGATGGGATGTTCTTGCTGCAGAGGCCCATCCCACCTGGAGACACAGAGACTGGGGAGGAGGAATTCTCCATAGAAAACAGGTGGGGGGCTTCCCCAGAAGGAGGGTAAACAACCTCTGAGCTTATGCATCACAGGTGTCAAACATCACCTGTCATGTATGGGGTAAAACTGGGAAATTTTTTAAATCAAAATTTTTTTGGAATTATCTTTATTTATTTATTGGATAGAGACAGCCAGAAATTGAAGACAGGGAGAGAGACACTGCTTCACCACCTGTAATGCTTTCCCCTGGTAGGTGGGGGACGGGGGCTTGAACCTGGGAAAAAATGGGGAACCAGGCAGTAGCACAGCGGGTTAAGTGCATATGGCTTGAAGCTCAAGGACCAGCATAAGGATACCAGTTCTAGTCCCCAGCTCCCCAACTGCAGGGGTGGAGGGGGTCTCTTCACAAGTGGTGAAGCAGGTCTGCAGGTGTCTGTCTTTCTCTCCCCCTCTCTGTCTTCCCCTCCTCTCTCTATTTCTCTCTGTCCTATCCATCAACAATGACAGCAATAACAACAACAATAATAACCACAATGATAAACAATAAGGGCAACAAAAGGGAAAAAATAGCCTCCAGGAGCAGTGGATTCCTAGTGCAGGCACCAAGGCCCTGTGATAACCCTGGAGGCAAAAAAATAAATAAATAAACAAACAACAACATCAACAAAAAAAACCCAGGATTCTAATGCAAATGCATCTACTTTGAACTCACTGACTACCAAGAGCCCAGGAGACCCTTGGGAGTGCTGAGGAAATGGGACATGGGGACCTGACTTCAGAGTCTGATATGAATCACATTCAAAGCCAGCGTTGTGACTGCCCAGGTTGTTGCCAGTAAGATGTATGCAGCCAGAAAGGAACCAAAGAAGAAATGCTCTCAGAACGCCCAACATCAGTGGAGTTTATTCCAGAGAAATCACCCCATCATAAGGCAGGAAGAGAAGGTGTCAGTGAAGCAGAGTCACTCTGTGTGAGAGGAGCACTGTGTCCCCAGTGTGTTTGGAGTGACTGCAGATGAAGGTGATCAGAGATGCACAGTTAGCCCAGATCTGCCTTCACCGTACAATCTGTATCCAAGCAGGTGGACACTTGGAGGTATGACTGGTCCAGGGGAGGGGGTGTGAGTGCCTCACTCTGTCAGGTGCCTCCTGAGGCATCAGAGCTTTTTCCCCGAGGGTGAGACTTGTGTCCCCAAACCGGACGCCTGCAGTTCAAAGTGGCTCCTCAGTTTGCTGAACTCCAGAGATGCTGCCCAGAAGGCAACGCAGGCTAGAACCCCGATTTGAGGCCCAAGATTCTGAGTTGGAGTCCCAACATCACACAGGCCAGCGTGCTGTCTTGGTCTCCCTCTCTCATGAAAGGGATACTTTTAACAGCCACAGGGAAGGGGATTGGGAGCAGTTAGGGAGATGAGGGGTTAGCCGTGGGCACACTCAGAGAGATGCTCCCCTTCCTAGCATCCTCCAATGTCTTTCCACTGCTACTTCTCACAAGTCCTGAATCCCCTGACTCCCAGATGACCCTCCCTCCCCTTCAACCTCACCCTCAAGTCCTTCTACTGAAGCCTCCTCAAGTTCCCAATACCTTTCCAGATCTAGCTTCTCTGCATAGAAGGTTTGCCCCAACTTATCCTAGTGAGCTTGAAATATCTTTGCAAAGGCCATCTCTTGGAGAAAGGATCCTGCTCTCCTCTCCGAGCTCCAATGTGCATGTAGACGGCATAACCACATGCCTTTACTGAGGTCTAGCTGCTGGGTATACAACAGTTCACTACAGGTGAACCACAAGAGGATCTGGAGACCATGAAAGGAACACTGAGTGGTGCAGGGGTACCTGCCTCCTCAGGTGTTTTGTCTCCTGATGAGAATGGCTAAGATCTGCTCGCTCAATAACTCAATAACTCTCAAATATACAAGGTAGTTTCATGAGCTACAGGGACACACTATCTGTGCTACATCCCAGGAATAGCTGACTTTGGGGTTGGAAATTTACGCCTTCAAGCATTCAGCTTTGTGCCCCCACCTCTGGCAACCACTAATCTGTTTAAAGACTGGGATTATTAATCTTACTGTACTACTGCCTCACTCCTTCGCTATATTTGTTCATTTTTAGAGTCATTTATCTCCACATGGAAGAGGAAGAAACCAAAGCACTGTTTGGTCTTGGCTTAAGGAGGGTGCTGGGGACTGAACCTGGGACCTTCCACATGCAAGTCTTGTGTGCTACCACTATGCTAATTTTTTAGCTCTCCCTCCCCACCACCAGACTCAAAGTTCTGTCTAGCTTGTTCTCTAGATGACTCTAGCACCCAACATCACAATCAACACACAGCAGATCACCAACAATTTGCTAAAGAAGAATGAAGGGGTAAACAAGTCACAGAAAAGAAGTCAGCCCCCGGAGAGGTGTCCAGGAGCTATTCCTTCATAAGCTCCCTTACTTTCTAATAAAGAGTGAGCACAAAGGGCATGTCTCTGCTATTAGGTCAGAGAGGAAAATAATCATTATTATCTCAATGTTGCTGATTCCATGGGATCTTCTCTTAATACTGGCTGGCGCAGTGGTGGTGCTGAGGATTTAAATCAACTCCCTAGGTGGGCTATTAAATAAAGTAGGGACAAATGAGAGAAATTATGCATCTGCTTTTCACTCCAGGACAAGTTGTTATGTTTGTTTGAATCTAATTTCCCTTTGTTTAGATCACTGAACCGAGCCTCAGATGCTGCCAGGCTGAGTGGTAAGAGGTGGAGCCTGGCTAGTGATTTGCTGGGTAACTTCAGGGAGGAAATGCAGCCAATCTGGGCCAGTATTTCCCAGCCTTTACATGACTGGGGGCTGGGGGCTGGGGGCTGGAGACAGTGTAATTGTTCTGTAAAATACTTTCTTGCTAGAGGCTCTGAAGTCCCAGGTTCAATCTACAGTACCACAGTCAGCCAGAGCTGAGCAGGGCGCTCTCTCTCTCTCTCTCTCTCTCTCTCTCTCTCTCTCTCTTTCTGTCTCTCCCTAGCATCCTCTCTCTGTAGCTCCCTCATTAAAATGAATGGATACACAAATAAATAAAATATAAAAAGAAAATGGGGAATTGGGCAGTAGCACAGTGGGTTAAGCGCACGTGGCGCGAAGCGCAAGGACCGGCGTAAGGATCCCGGTTCGAGCCCCCGGCTCCCCACCTGCAGGGGAGTCGCTTCACAGGCGGTGAAGCAGGTCTGCAGGTGTCTGTCTTTCTCTCCCCCTCTCTGTCTTCCCCTCCTCTCTCCATTTCTCTTTGTTCTAGCCCACAATGACAACAACAATAGTAACTAGAACAATAAGGACAACAAAAGGGGAAATAAATAAATAAATAAACATTTTTAAAAAAGAGAAAATGTAACGTGTTAGTACTGAGCAAACCTGCAGCGCAGAGGGTCTCAACACCACCCCCTTACTGGGACCTTTCAAGCTCTCATTCCGTCTGACCCTCATTAGTTTTAAGTCTCTATCACCACCATGCTCAGGAGGGATTTCTTCTTCTTCTTCCTTTCAGATATTTTTATTTATTTATCCATGAAGAATGATAGGCAGAGAGAGAGAGAGAGAGAGAGAGAGAGAGAGAGAGTGCTGCTGGGAATGGACTCTGGACCTCACGCCTGAGAGTCCAATGCTTTACCCACTGCGCCAACTCCCAGTCCACAGGAGTGATATTTTCTAACAAGGGAAACAAGAAAAGTCTGATAGGGAGTGGGAGTTGGGGCGTGGCAGTGCCGGGGGATAAGCAAGCTGCGTGGGACTGCAGTCACTTCCTACTGGGTCATCTGAGTTGGTTTGGAGCCAGCTGGACAAAGGGCCTTCAATGCACAGGGTGAAGGAGAGACATAGCGTCACTGTAGGCAAAGTCTCTGGGGACCAGGTGAACGAGCGAGACGTGGAGCTGGGAAGGGGGTGATCTCACCTGAGGCAAGAAAAAAGTCTAAAAACATGAGCTGGATCCCCTAAGCAGAACCACGGCCATTTCCAAAGATGGCATTAGGGAATGGCCGTGAAGTTTTCCCAGGAGGAACAGCAAGGAGCAGCTTCCAGAAGCAGCTACAGTATAGCCAATCACCAGCTGGGAATGGCCCTGGGGTGCGGTACTGAGGAGGGAACCCGTGGGAATTGCCAGGAACCCTGTGGATACTCCCAGACAGGATGGAAATGCGGGTTCTAGCAAGAAGCCAGTGGTGTCTTCCCAGCAGTCTGGACTATGGCACAGAATGTGCTCTGACCTGATTTCTAGCCAGAGGGTGGTGAGGCCTGGACAGACGGCCCGGCTCTCTCAGATGGGGATGAGAATAAACTCAGGGGCTTCTTCATCTATTGCAGTGTTGTTTTTGCCAGCTGTCATGACAACGTGTCATTTCTCCTGAAATATGATGCTATAAAAAGCATCAGAAATAGCAGAGAACAGAGGGAGGAAACCTTTTCAATTCCTCCCTTCATTCCAACTTTTCCAGTCTCAGGAGAAAGTCAGCAAGGAGTTCTAGGAACATCGTTTCTCTGACATGACTGGCTAAGGCTGAGGGGCCCTGCCCCGCCTCCCACCAGCTGAATGGGGGTGGGGGGTGGCATGGGAGGGCAGGCCCAGCTCCAAGAACACACCAGAGACTGGACCTGAAGCCCGTGTCACACGGGGTTGAACTTCCCCCCTAAAATTGCAGACAATGTCCAGACATTAAAAAGAACCAAAACAGAGGCCAGGATCTGACTCACCAGGTAAAGTTATCCTGTGCACAAGTTACCATGCACGGGGACGCAGGTTCAAGCCCCAACCCTCCACCTGCAGAGGGGAAGCTGAACAAGGGCTGAAGCAGTACAGCAGGTTTCCTTCCTTCTTCCCTCCCCTCCTTCCCTCCCCTCCTTCCTTCCTTCTCCTTTCTTTCCTTCTTCCTTTCCCTCCTCCCCTCCTTCTTTCCTTCCTTCCTTCCTTCCTTCCTTCCTTCCTTCCCTTTCTTTCCCTCCTTCCCTCCTTCCCTCCCTTCTTCCTTCCCTACCTTCCTTTCTTCCCTCTTTCTTTCTTTCCTCTCTCTCCCTCCATATCTCTCTTTCACCATTCATAAAAATAAATGGCCTCCAGCGGGCTAAGCGCAGGTGGCGCAAAGCGCAAGGACCGGCATAAGGATCCCGGTTCGAGCCCCCGGCTCCCCACCTGCAGGGGAGTCGCTTCCCAGGCGGTGAAGCAGGTCGGCAGGTGTCTGTCTTTCTCTCCTCCTCTCTGTCTTCCCCTCCTCTCTCCATTTCTCTCTGTCCTAGCCAACAACAACAACAACAACAATAATAACTACAACAATAAAAAACAACAAGGGCAACAAAAGGGAATAAATAAATAAAATAAATATATATAAAAAAATAAAATAAATGGCCTCAGGGACAGCAGATTCATTCGTGCACTGAGACCCGACAATAGTCCAAGTGGCAAAATAAATAAATAAATAGGCAAACAAACCAAAGCCCTGCTTGGTATGCTGCTTTTTCTGAAGTCCTGTGAGCAGATTGCCCTTACCTAGTCTACAGAGAAAAGCAAACAAGCAACAACATCAAAAACACCCATTTTGAATGATTTCCTGACCAAATACAACCTGTAAGGAATTTCTTAATATTCATTCAAAATGGAGAGAATATCATTCATCCCCGTGGAGCAATTAACTATTTATTAATTAACTAATTAATTAATTGCACTGATTCTGCTTGTAAGCATTCTGTTTTAGGATTCATTTATTCTTTACCATGAGTGGAATGGAGAGCGTGAGCAGCAGAGCAGCATGTGTGACCAGACGCGTCAGACCCAGGACCTCATGTTTGCAAGTCCAGCAGTCTGCCTGCTATGTGGTCTCCTGCCTCACAAGAGTAAGTTCTCACAAGTCAGCCTGAGGCACTGCTACTAAGCAAGCCAGTTCAGAACTGCACACCTGCACAGCTATCTCCTTTCACAGGGAGGAGAGTTTCAGCCTGCAACCTCCTCTGATATATTTTCCCTAAGTCTTGTTCATGGTAGCGGCTGGGATGTTAATCTTTCTTAAACCAAAATGAGCCTTACTAGTTCTGGAATTATCTGAGGACTAGCTATACAATCAGTCACCCACTTTGCTCTAAACGAGACAGGTTAAAATGCTACAGTATGGGGACCGGGTGGTAGCGCAGCGGGTTAAGCGCACGTGGCAGAGGCACAGGGATCAGCTTTAAAGATCCAGGCTCCCCACCTGCAGGGGGTCACTTCACAGGCAGTGAAGCAGGTCTGCAGGTGTCTGTCTTTCTCTCCCCCTCTCTGTCTTCCCCTCCTCTCCCCATTTCTCTCTGTCCTATCCAACAACAACAACAGCAATGGCAAAAGTAATAACAACAACAAAAGCATCGACAAGTGTAAGGAAATGGGGAAAATGGCCTCCAGTAGCAGTGGATTCGTAATGCAGGCACAGAGTCCTAGAAATAACCCTGGAGGCAAATTATATATATGTTACAATATTCATGAGCGAGCCATGTGCTATGCTGTCACCTCATTTTCTCCCACTTCTACTCATGTTTTGTAATTTTTTAAAGTTTTTTTTTTTTTTTTTGCCTTCAGGCTTATTGCTGGGGCTCAGTGCTGGCCCTAAGAATTCACTGCTCCTGTGGCCACTTTTTCAATATTTTGGATAGGACAGAGAGAAGGGGAAGACAGCTAAGGGGAGAGAAAAACAGACACCTGCAGACCTGCTTCACTGCTTGTGAAGAGACCCTCCTGCAGTTGAGGAGCCGGGGGCTCCAACTGGGATCTTTGCTTGGGTCCTTGTACTTTGTACTATGTATGCTTAACTTGGTGTACCACCACCTGGCCTCCGTGTTTTGTAATTTCTTAAGGAACTATTTAAGTCAATTTTGGAATGAGACTCGGTGAGGCATCTAGTAATTCAATGGCCGGAATTGACAGAAATGAAAGCTGGTTAATTGAAGAGAAAAGAAAAAGTGATGTAGAAGAAGGCTATGGGGAAAGCCACAGACTCAGGATCATCAGAGAGTAACATCTATGCAGAAATAAATACCTTTGCTTCACCAGCCCCTGAGTCATCTCCCTCCTTAAGACAAGTGCCCTGGAGTGAGAGGACACTGGCCAAGCCTGGCAGGGGTGTGCCCCTCTTTCCCACTCAGCAAAGGGGGAGGGAGAGCTCCCAGCAGCTGTCAGCCTTGTCCATCTTTTAAGCCATCTTCCCTGACAGGATCATTTGGAACACACAATGTGGTAGGAAGGTAGTCTCTCCAATTTAATAATTAAAAAAAAAGATGGGGGGGATAGCTATTTTCTGAAGAACCACATCAAAATTGACTCCAGGTTCTACAATCAAACACATGTGAGTCATGAGAGTAATTGATCCATAACTCCTAATTATGTGTATAAAAAAGGCATTGACTGTTAATTACCATCACTGACAATTAATACTATTAAGAAGAACACACTCTGAGACTCTTGGAGAGGCGACTGTAATCTATAATTAAAAGCAAAAGGCAGAGTGAGGGAAGCAAGAGGGGAAGGTCTAGCTGTCTGACAATATCACATTCACTAAGGGCGGCTCATCTCCTCTCCTGGTGTTTATTCATTTGGACAAAAGCAACTCTCTCCAATTTCACAACTTCCCGAGAAGCACTGGGCTGGTGAATTACACTTGGTACGACTGCGCTCTTCCAGAGAACTGGAATGAGATTCTTTGGCAGCTAAAGTGTTTTTTAAAAGCCACTGCTTTCTGTGATTGCCCCATCTCCTAAATGACTCTGTCGCCGAGAATGACCAATTCAGCGCGGACACAGAGCCCCTTGTCTAGGACTCCACAAAAATCTCATCTGAACTCTTCAGACTTTGGTTCATTCCAGTCTGTGCCCCTAAGGACCCGAGATGGTGGGGTGACGGACCTGTGCCAAGGAGCACATTGTTCCTTGGTGTAACACTTAGTGTGCAAAGGGATGCAGCTTTGGGTGCGGGAAAACTTACTAAAGTTCCCTCCTGGGTTCAATTTCTGCTCCTGAAGGCGTCTGGGGCAGAGGACAGGTCTGGGAGCAAGGCGGACCTGGGCTCAGTGTGACATTCATGGTCTCCTGGCTCCAAGCTTCAGCTTCCCCTCTTAGAAAACAACAAGGCGCTCATCCATCACGTGGAAGAGTTTAACATATTGCACATTCCTGGTGCAGAGATAAAATGTGCACCCACTCCTGCCTCTCCTTGGTGTGGGGTTATCTGCACTGTTCCAACTGAAATTGCTATAGCAAGCATCCATCTGATTGACTACATATTACAAGAGATGCTGCTATATTTCTACAACTTCCAATATTATACCTTGAAGAAAATGCAGCTGCATGAAAAGAAAACCAGAGCTTGTGGAGGCAGGGCCAGGAAGAAGAATTGCCCTTCAGTATGTCTCCCATCTTGAAATTAGAGTCATGTTGAGTTGTTGTCTATTAAATCTGAAGTGGAAGTCAAATAGCTACACCACAAGCCCTGAGTGGGACTGGGACTGTGACTATCACTCTGTATCAAGCACTACTGACTGAGTACCCACAGAACCCAAGAGAAAAACAGTCTTTCCATCTGATGGTCACTGCACTGAGAGGAAGGGGGGGGTCATGGGGACACATTTGTTCACTTCAAGAAATGAACTCTACTTCCAAAGCTTTCCAGGAAGCTGTTCTGCCATAGGAGAATCAACTACTCCAACAATGTGGGTAGAACCAGAGTGGATTTGGGGTTCAGATGAAAAGAAAAAGGAAAGAGAGAGTAAAAATGAGGCCATTCCAGATATCCCAGACATTCCAGATACAGAGAACACCTACTGGAAGGTTTGAGAACCCTCACAAAAAAAGTATGTGCCTGCAGGCTACAATGTCAAGCACCACGTAGATTCACAATTATGGAATATATAAACTCTGGGCCCCAAACCTTCACTGAATGCCAACATTCTTCCAGAATTGTCCATGTCAGCCAAAGGCACTAGTGCTACTCAAATACACCAGAACAACAGACGTCATCTGAGACTCCTCCTTCTACCAAGATCTCCACTAGAAACTCACTATTATTATCTGGATTATATGCTTCACTGTGTTGACACTGGCCATTCCTTATCCCCTACCATCTCCCCCAATGAGAGCCTAAGGACCAATTGATTACTGCCTGAACTCAAGAGCTTATCAAGGGAGTCGCGCGGTAGCACAGCAGGTTAAGCGCATGTGGCGCAAAGCGCAGGGACCAATGTAAGGATCCAGGTTCGACTGGCTCCCCACCTGCAGGGGAGTCGCTTATGGTGAAGCAGGTCTGCAGGTGTCTGTCTTTCTCTCCCCCTCTCTGTCTTCCCCTCCTCTCTCCATTTTCTCTCTGTCCTATCTAACAACGACGACAGCAATAAAACAACTAGGGCAACAAAAGGAAATAAATAAATAAATAAATCTTTTAAAAAATATTTAAAAACATCTATTCAGTCTCCTGGCTTGTTCTGCGATGTATTCTCACACTGTCACCAGGTTTTACTACAAAAGGAAGAAAGAAAGGAAGAAAGGAGAGAAAGAGGGAAGGACGAGGGAAGGGTGGAAGAACGGAAGGAATAAGGTGGAGGAGAGGAAGGAGGAAGAAAGGAAAGAGAGGAAGGAAAGAGGGAAGTAGGAAGGAAGTGAGAAAGAAGACAAGTAGGGCTGAAAATATGCTCCTGTGGTGAAACACACCTAGTAGTGTCGAGTCATCACCATGAATGTCTCCTTCTTAGACTTCTCATCCTCTAGACTTGGGACTACAGAGGAGGAGGTACGTGTTCACATAACAGTCCCTTGATAGCACCTGCATGCAGCAAGTCCAGGCCCCATAGAAGCATTTTTTCAAAGACTGTTCAATGATGACGATGGCAGATGCATACAAACGGTTTTATTTACTTATCAGAACAGGCCCGGCAAAGATTCCTTATTAAGCAATTTTGCATTTATTGGCTCAAGTAAGTATATTACTTGAGGCGAATGCAAATTCGTTTTAGGACATTATAATCTTTCTGAATTTTTCTTTATCACAGAACTGCCATCCATTCTCTCTTTCAGTAACACTGGCTTTCTGAGTGATATAAAACTAAGTGTTCACCAGCACCAGGCTAATATATGGACTTTTATAATGATTATCAGGAAAGAAAAATGCTTCATAAAATCCTAAAAACAAATGCCAGCAGTAGAACAACATCTACTTAATTGATTCACTAATAATTCTCTAATATTATGACCTGTGACAATTCTGTGGTGATTTCCAGTCTAATTAATTCTAGTGTAAATTATCTAAATACCCTAACTGTGTCTTGCATGGGTCACCTTTGTGAACCAAACAGGTCCCCAAGGTGCTGGCTAACACTGTCTACAGAAAGGGGATATTATTAGCATTTAAATGATCACAATTCCCTCACCACCAAAACCCACCAGAGATAACTCCATCTTTCTCATATCCCTGTCTGGAATTTGAGTGCTTGGAATGAGTGTCATAGATGAAAAAGGTAAAACTGAAGAAGAATGATGACTGAAGAAGATGATTTATGCTGCAGAAAGTTGCATTACGTTTTTAGCAGTAAGAGGAGGAGAGAACAGTGATAAGAGAAGACTTTAGAGTAGCTCCCTGTGGGCTGAGTGTGAAGCCCTGGGAATGACTAGAGGAGGAAAAGGTTTTCTGACAGAGTAGTGGGCACTGCATGAAAGAAAGATGCGGGAGTTGGGCAGTAGCAGAACGGGTTAAGCACATGGGGCGCAAAGTGCAAGGACCGGGGTAAGGACCCCGGTTGGAGCCCAACAGCTCCCCACCTCCAGGGGAGTCGCTTCACAGGCGGTGAAGCAGGTCTGCAGGTGTCTGTCTTTCCCTCCCCCTCTCTGTCTTCCTCCTCCTCTCTCCACTTCTCTCTGCCCTATCTAACAACAACAACAACAACAATAACTACAACAACAATAAAAACAATGGCAACAAAAGGGAAAATAAGTAAATAAATAAAAAGAAAAGAAAGAATAAGATGAAAAGAGTGAACAAGACCAGTAAATACAAACTTAAAGAATCTTTGGCATCCATTAAGAATGAATTTTCCCCCTTTGTAAAGACCCTTCTAGAGATTCCAGGAACCACTGGAGTTGTTCCAATGTGCCCAGTGGGCTGCATTTTTTTTGAATGGGATCATATCTGAGACAAACACTACAGGGCCTGGATTTTATGTCTTGCAGTCACAGTGAAGCTTCTGTCCCCTGGCCAGGTGGAATGGACTCTACTGAACATTGATTCCAGGCCTCACACACGCAGAGTCAGAGTCCTGACCACACACATGTGGTGACAGGGGAGGTAGAAGAGGGGTCTTTCTTACTTAGGTAAACACCATCAAGTTATGCCCCCTTCCACCTACAATGCCAATGCTGTTATTCTTTAATAACTTTAGGAAGTGAGGGTTAAATAGTAATTCCTTCTCATTATTGACTCTAGTGAAAGAACATCTGGAAAGACTTGAGGTTTTTTTTCTTAACCATCATTAAACACACACACACACACATGCGCACGCACACACACACACATGCGCGCACACACATGCGTGCACACACATGCGCACACACACGCACACGCACACACACGCACACACACGTGCACACATACGCACACACATAACACACACATGCACACACGCACACACATGCACACACGCACGCGCACACACATGCACACACACACTCACACACATGCACACACACATGCACACACACACACATACGCACACAAACACACATGCGCACACACACATGCGCACACACACACACACACGCACAGGCACATGCACACACATGCACCAGCGTCCAAAGTAGCCACACAAAACATCTAGGGCTCAATTTGGAATTCTTTTATCTGTAGAGGGCAGTTAGACTATGTGTCTAGAACAGCTGACCTGGTTAGTTCAGCTGAGAAGCATGAACTCACCCAGTTAAACCTGAATCAAAAAATGGTCTGTTTTCCTGCAGTGTGTGAGGGCTGGATGAGGAACTGGAGCCCCAGTTAGAATCAGATCTCCACAAAGGAAGAAAGAGTCTCTCCCTCTCCCTCTCCCTCTCCCTCTCCCTCTCCCTCTCCCTCTCCCTCTCCCTCTCCCTCTCCCTCTCCCTCTCCCTCCCCCTCCCCTCTCCCCCTCCCCCTCCCCTCCCCCTCCCCCCTCTCCCCTCTCCCCTCTCCCTCCCCCATCCCCCTCCCCTTCCCCCTCCTCTCCCCCCTCTCTCTCTTACACACACACACACAACACTATATGCATAAAACATGTCTTTTTATTGTTGATGTTATTGCTGTTATTATTGATGTCATCATTGTTAGATAGGACAGAGAGAAATGGAGAGAGGAGGGGAAGACAGAGGGGGAGAGAAAGAAAGACACCTGCAGACCTGCTTCACCATCTGTGAAGCAAATCCCCTGCAGGTGGGGAGCCAGGGGCTTGAACCAGGATCCTTATGCTGGTCCTCGTGCTTTGCGCCACCTGCGTTTAACCCACTGCGCCACCGCCCGACTCCCAAAACACATCATTTTTAATACAATGAAAATGAATCATCCCCTTTGCAAGAGTAAAACAGGTGAGATCCATGGGGAACAGTTTAGAGAAAGAGAAGACGCCCCATTGCAGAAGCGGACTTTCTGCCTCAATATCGAACCCTTAGGGAGCCTCAAATATTCCCGCACAACCTCACAGCACTAGTCCCTTAAAAGAAAGGTAACGAGCATGGCTTATAAAAAATGCTTCATCGCAGACTCTCTGAGAAATCTCTGCAGTCAACCTCCTTCGGCACCCTGTTTTCACTTAATGACCAGTGCAGAGCAAGGAGGGGGACCCCCGTCCACAGCTAATACAGCCGTCAGAGAAGCCAAGATAACAGAGAAACTAGCAAACAGAATAACAAAGAGAAGCTGTCAAATAGTTTGTGTCTTCTTTGAGTGAATGTTAAACGGACATGAAATAAAACCCAAGCACTGAAATCCCCCCACAGGACCCCGCACAACTTGGAGCTCCATTAGCTGGCAAGGAGGGACACAGCAGCCCTGACCCTCCCGCCAACCTCCACCCCAATTACAGGCTTACCTTTGCTGCCCCCCTGCACTAAGAGGGCTCTGGCTACAACTTATAAGTGCCAAACGCGACTCTATTGGGTGGCCGTGGACTCAATCGATGACCTTTCTATTTGCTAACGATCAGCCTCTGGCTGTGTGTGTTTGGTTTGCATATTTATGTTGAACTGAAGATCCCCCTGTGGGACAAGAGCTCCTGCGAACTGAACATCTTTGTGCTTCCAATACTCAAATACTCGCGACTGAGTGTGACCTGGAGAGAAGACTGCAGGCTCTTCTCTCCTCTTTAAGCACCACCTGCATGCTCTGCATGCCCTGACCAGCACACGTCCCAGTCAGCATGCTCCACAGTGCCCCCGTGTGAATGCACAGCCCTGAGTCCCCCCGCAGGCCTGACGTGGATTCCTGCCAGTCCAGGTGCACTCTGGGACCAGGCGCATGTCCCATGTCTGGAGCCAGGTCAAATCCCAGACCCAGCGATCAGGAATGACACTTTCCACAAGACACCCAGGTGTATCCTCAGCTGGTGAGAAGTTTGGTTTTGTACCGTTTTGAAGATTAGAGTGTGTTCTTTCCCTGTCACCAAAGGTCTATGTCCCAATCCTCACCTCACAGACAGGTTCTCCCACAGCCTTAGACACAGGTTGCCCTTCTGTCTGTCCACATTCACATGCTCAGTTCTCTATGTCCCACGTTTGAGTGAAACCCTCCTGGAGTTGTGCTTCCCCTCCTGACTGGCTTCACTGAGCATCATCTTCTCCAGTTCCATCCACTTTATCCCAAGGAACACAATCTCGTCCCTGTTCACTGCTGCATAATACTCTGTTGCGTCTATGTCCCATAACTTTTTGTATCCAGTAGTCTGTTGAAGGGCATTTTGGTTGTTTCCAGGTTATGGCTACTGTGAATAAAGCCTCTGTAAACATGGGGGCGGATGTCTCCCGTTGAATCTGTGTTAAGGCATCTTTGGGGCTCTATACCCAGTAGTGGAACTGCTAGATCACATGGCATTTCCAACTTTATTTGTTTAAGGATTCTCCATACTGTTCTCCAGAGTGGTTGTCAGCAGGTGAAAAGTCTGAGAAGCATGGCTTGGGTGAGCTTTTCCTGTCATTGTTTATTCCAGAAACATTTACTGATTGCCCAGAGTTGCCAGGTACTGAGGAGAAACGCACCAACAAGGGCAAGACAGATAGCCAAAGGTTTGGAGATTCACACTTGAGGAAGTGAAATAATGTCCCACTTCATAGCAAAATCACCAGAAGAAGATGAAAAACCCTTCTGTTTGGTATTCCATTTATACAGAATCACTCACATGAGATTTTACTTTAAAATGCTACTTTGTCACTCGCCAGTTTCTGGCATCTCTTAGCACTTTATTCAAAAGGTAAAGAGCCTGTTTTGACTAAAACTGATTGCTTCATTGGCCAACTCTGCTGAGTGTTTAAAAGGCAAAATCCTAAGGAGGCAAAGTGCAAGACTTGCAAAGAATTAGAGTGTGTGGGTATCCTGCATTGATTCTCTCCATTCTCTCTCTCTCTCTCTCTCTCTCTCTCTCTCTCTCTCTCTCTCTCTCTCCCTCTCTCCCTCTCTCCCTCTCTCTCTTTCTCTCTCCCTCATTTGTTGGCACTTATTGTTTATCAAGTGTGATAAGTTATCACTGTGCCTTCTAAATAATTGTATTTATTTCCATCAGGGTTATTGCTAGGGCTTATTGTCTCAGTGCCTGGACAATGAATCCACAGCTCCTTGCAGCCTTTTTCTCCTCCCCCTTTCTCTTTATTTTATTTGATAGGCCAGAAATAAATTGAGAAGGGGAAGAGAGTGAGGGAGAAAGAGAGACGTCTGAAGCATTGCTTCACTATTGACAAAGCTTCTACTGGGACTTGAACCTGGTTCCTTTCATATGGTGATGTGTGTACCTAACTGGGTGTGGCAATGTCTGGCCCAAGTAGGTTTTTTTTTCTTTAAAGTAGCATGCAGTACAGGGCTGGGGAGTTTTTTTAATCCTCTGGACATCTGTTAAAATGCAGAGTCCCTGGGCCCCACTTTAGAGCTACTGAATGAGCCTATGCTCTTTTCAGGCACCACAGGTAATACATCTAGGCTTTCAAGCTTGAGAGGAAGCACTGCATGGAGATGTAAGGCCTACGGTAGTTACTGCAGAGAGGACATGTGCCACCCTGGACTTGGGGTGACCAGACCTACTGACACGCCGGAACAAAAATGTTTTCAGGAAGCTGAGTTACACTGTTGGATATTAAAGCTGGGTTCATCCCAGCCAACGTCAGATGGTTGGACAACTCATACCATCTTCCAGCTGTTAACTAGATCATACATCCCCAAGTGGCACCAATCCCAAATCTGCCCCATCTCTGAATGGCCTTGAAATAAGCCCAGTTGACTCTGTCCTAATGAAAAGGCCCCCTCACATCTCAAGCTTTAACAAATGGCCATTTAAAAAGAAAGTGAACTGAAAGAATGAATCTTCCCTTCTCTCTGAAAGCTCTACAGAAGAGTCATCAAACTGCAGATTGAATTACGGTCCCCAAAGCACACCAGGAAAACACAATCTAATCACAAATACTCAATAGACTGTGCTGACTCTAAGCCTGCCTTTGCTCCATTTGTTCTGTATATCAAGGCTTGTTTTTATTACCCTGGGCATATAAATATTTGAGTTCACATTTATTTATACAACTTAATTAGTGAAAAGTGCAAAATTAAAGCCTTAATAACATTTGTTCTGGTCACAGACACAAAAGGCACCAGTCAACCAAGAGCTGATCTATGTGGTTTTGCATGCAGACAGCTGGCATCTTGGTCAGCGTGGCTGCAGTGAGAATGAATGTTGCTGTCCGGGCTTCCTATGTAAACACCAGGGGCTGTTGCTGCTTCAGAATGAGGCAGCGTCTCAGCTCCCTGCTATTTTGAATTAAGGAGGACAGCAGACCCAGGTCTCTCTCTATCTATTAACCAGGATCACACAGTGGTCCCAGCGTAGCCTCTATCCCTTCCCTCCCTTTTCACATTTGCCCAAGTTCATGGGTTCTCAAGTTTCAGCCATTTGGAGATTTAATCAAAAGTGCAGATTCCTCAGTAGAGCCCCGACAGATTCAGGAAGAATAGAGCAGAATCAAGAAGCAATCCCAGGGACTCTCAGCCCAGGGCCAGATGCACACTTAGTGAAGCTCTGTTTTGGCTGATGCCGTGACCTAATACACAACACTAAGTACTGACTCTGTGTCAGGCACTGCTAGAGAGCAGGGCATCTACTTATGATCTTTCTGAGACCCCTATAAGCTGGTTACCCTCCACCATCAGCATAAGCATCTCCATCACTAGCAGCTACCCATCACCATCTCATCACTATCACCATCTCTCATCATCACAAGCTTCAGCATCTCCATCAGCATCAGCATCTCCATCACCATCACCACCATAAGCATCACCATAAGCATCTCCATGTTATCACCATCTCATCTCCATCACCATCACCACCATAAGCATCACCATCAGCATCTCCATCACCATCACCACCATAAGCATCACCATCATCTCCATATAATCACCATCTCCATCAGTATCTCCATCTCCATCACCACCATAAGCATCACCATCAGCATGTCCATGTTATCACCATCTCATCTCCATCAGCATCTCCATCACCATCACCACCATAAACATCACCATCAGCATCTTCATGTTATCACCATCTCATCTCCATCAGCATCTCCATCACCATCACCACCATAAACATCACCATCAGCATCTTCATGTTATCACCATCTCATCTCCATCAGCATCTCCATCACCATCACCACCATAAACATCACCATCAGCATCTCCATCACCATCACTATCACCACCATAAACATCACCATCAGCATCTCCATCACCATCATCACCATCAGCATCTCCATCACCATCACCACCATAAACATCACCATCAGCATCTCCATCACCATTATCATCAAGATCATTGTCACCATCATCACCATCACTTCTATTTCATAGCTGAGAAAGTAAAGGTGCAAGAAGCCTAAACCCCTTTCTCAAGGCCAAGCAACTACCCGTAGTTACCTAGGGCATCACCTCTAGCAGAGTAGCCCTGCAGGTCCATGAGCCAGTGGGCCCAGATACCAAACCATCCAGAAACAACAAGCCCTTCCTCTGAGGATAGCAAGGTCCAATGGGCTGACCAGTCTCTAGGTGTCTAACGGGAATACCAACAAAGGTTGCACTGACTGGCTTGCTGTTGTATTCAATGCTGTGTTTGTTCTTGTTTTGTTGTTATTTCATAAAATGGTCCTTCCAGCTTACTGCATTGAACAAAAGCAATAGTTGCAGCATGCCAGAGGTACTGGGAATCTGGGACCCATTATATATATGGAGAGAGGGGGGGAGAGGGAGAGGGAGAGGGAGAGAGAGTGAAAGAGAGGGCAGGAGGGAGACAGAGAGAGGGGCTGTGTTCCATCAATTTCTCTACCTCAGCTCCCTGCCTAGATGTGCTAAACTACATGCATATGTGATGTTCACCCTCCTCTCTCTCTCTCTCTCTCTCTCTCTCTCTCTCTCTCTCTCTCTCCCTCTCCTTTCCCTTAGTGGTAATCTCAGGTCCTCATACCATATTTTTCCATCTTTGACCACATTCCTCCTCTCAAACATTGTGCTCTTTGACATTTACCAATATCCAAGCACAGGAATGGGGCACCCTCACACTGAACAGGGGTCCCTCACAGGCAAAGGGGTTTCACCTGCTTGCTCAGTGCCAAATGCTGTCCTTGCCGCTGCTCTGACAGGAGGTGGCAGAGAGATTCAGAGCCTTTTTCTGTGATAGCATCAAGGTGTCCCTGGCTTATCTGCTCCATCGGGCCTCGCTGAGCATGCAGCGCTCTTAGGTCAGTGGTCCCAATCCTGATGCCAGGCCACACACAGCATCCCATGCCATGAGAAATGTCACACCCTGCTTGACCTCTCCTTTTAGTCAAAGATCTCCCATAGAGGTGGAACTGACACACTAGTAGGGATGGCAGAACATATGACCATTCCTCACAGCATTCCCTGGGATGATCCATGAAAGAAGCCTGTTGCTGATGGCGACGGAGACGCAAGTCATCCGGATTGTTAATGGCAGAAAATGCTACCCCACTGATGAGGAAGCTCATCACAGGAGAACCTGGAGGGCCCTAAGAGCTCACGTCTCGCATGCACGAGGCCCAGGCCACAGACAGAGACAAGTGGGACTCTGTGGACAGTGGCATCACTTTTGAAGACTTTGCTCTGCTCTCTCTCTTTAAAAAAATGCACATCATAAAAACTGGGTGAGGATGGCTCATCCATGAAGCACATGAACAAGACATTGTGTTTGTTCTTGGATGCACATTAGAGAGAGAGGGACAGGGAGATGGAGGGAGAGAGAGGGAGAGGGAGAGGGAGAGGGAGAGAGAAAGGGAGAGAGACGGAGAGAGAGGGAGGGAGGGAGAGAGAGAGAGAGAGAAGACCTGGAGCTTATAATTACCTTTGCAAACATATAAGAATTACAGTCAGTAATTAGAATAGAAAGGCAGGGGAAGAGTGGGCATTCCCCTGGGGAGACTTGAATAAAGAGGGATGCACTGAGATAGTGAATTCACAGATGGCATCTGTTCTGTGATCTCTGGGGCAAGACGTTGTTTGTCGAGAGCGGGAAGTGACCCAGAGGACAGTGCATGTTGACTTGGCAGTGTGAATGTGAGTGGGTGGAGGAGGGAGATTGGTTTTATATAATGAAGCTCCAGTGTTTTATTTCATGGTTTAGTCAGAGAATGAGTGTGGCAATCGAGCTGTTGTTTTTGAGTATAGTTTCCCAGAAAATGGCGCCTTCTCCCCAAGGATCTGGGTGGGTGGGGTCCACCAAAAGACAGATGAACACATAAAAGGGAGCAGACAAGAGTGACGTGATGTGGGGGGGGGGTTGAAGCCCCAATAACCCTGCCCTTACTTGGGTCCCCAGAAAGAGCCAAGCTCCCCAACTCATGGTTTTCGCTTTTCTCCTTGTATCCTGCTGTGATCTGGGGCTGGGAGAGTGACCAGTGTACCTTCAAAGTTCTAAGAAGTGACAGAAAAATATCCGAATCAGACAAAGGCCCGAGGTGCCTCCCAGGAAGGTGACTGTGTGAGTTCCACAGCTGTGTGGGTTCTGCTAGGATACAGACACAGGCTGTGACCCAGATGCCCCAAGTGACACCCTCCTTGGAGCATCCCACACGCCCCCTGGGGGCTAGAGCACCTCCCCTCCTGTAGGGATGATACCTCTAGACATTCATAAGAGGAAGGGATGACACAGAACCAGAAACAGAAACCTATTTTGTTTTTTTTCCTCCTCCAGGGTTATTGCTGGGGCTCAGTGCTGGCACTATGAATCCTCTGCTCCTGGAGGCCATTTTGTTTTTCCATTTTATTGGCTGGGACACAGAGAAATTGAGAGAAAAGAGGGAGAAAGACAGACACCTGCAGACCTGCTTCACTACTTGTGAAACACCCCCCCCGGCAGGTGGAGAGCTGGAGACTAGAACTATGTGCGCTTAGCTGGGTGCACCACCACCGGGCCCCCAGAAGCCTGTTTTTAAATATTTATTTATTTATTTTCCCTTTTGCTGCCACTGTTGTTTTATTGTTGTAGTTATTATTGTTGTTGTTATTGATGTCATCATCATTGTTGGATAGGATAGAGAGAAATAGAGAGAGGAGGGGAAGACAGAGAGGGGGAGAGAAAGACAGACACCTGCAGACCTGCTTCACCACCTGTGAAGCGACTCCCCTGCAGGTGGGGAACCGGGGGCTCGAACCGCAATCCTTACGCCGGTCCTTGCGCTTTGCACCACCTGCGCTTAACCTGCTGTGCTACCACCCGACTCCCCAGAAACCTATTTTCCAGTGATATCTATGATATATATTGGGAAGAAAAGAGAACTCAACTGACTATCAGGAGGTATGGATTTGAACCCCTGCCTTGGCCCAAAGGAGTCACTGAGGCTGCAATGACTCAGTGTCTGAAGTCTCCGTTTGCTCTCCTGTAAAGTGAAGGGTTGGTGTGGAGACTCTGCACTCCCCCCCCACACACACACACCATAATGAGCAGGGGCTGGGAGTGGAGGAGAAAACCCTGGACAATTACCTTGGACAGCAGTGCCTGTACCAGATAACATCCAGGCACCATCTGCTACTGAAAGAAAAAATTAAAACACGTTTCCCTACATCAAACACACATCCACATTGAAGAGCCATGAATCCAAGCTGCTGTAGTGAATCCCTTGACACATTCCGCAGCACAAGCACTGGCGCCTTGCATGGGGGGCGGGGGCCGCTCCAGAATCTTCAGTGATGGAAACTGTAGATGTATACGTAGGTCACGGATCCAGATGAGGGTTGTGCTAAACAGCCATGCAAATGACCCCACACCACTCACTTAAAATAATTAGGGACTTATAAAGACTGCCATATGTCGTCATTATGAATAATTGCACTGAACCACAAAGGAGAACGCTCTCAAGCCTCCCCCTCCATCCTGGAGGGAACCTGAGGGATAGGGAGACAGCAGGTAATTAAATACCAAATTCTTCACGAGTCTACAGTTAGGGAAAGCTGTTTCCTAAGGTGGAGAATGTCTTGCTTGTGTTTGCAGGTTGTCTTTAAACAATCTCCTAAACCAAAACAAAGCAAAAACAAGCAAATAAGCAAACAGAGATCCCAGGGCTGGCAGAGCCTGGCAGACTTTAAACATTTATTTATTCTCTTTTGTTGTCCTTGTTTATCATCATTGTTGTTGTTATTATTGTAGTTGTTATTGCTGTCATTGTTGTTGGATAGGATGAGAGAAATGGAGAGAGGAGGGGAAGACAGAGAGGGGGAGAGAAAGACAGTCACCTGCAGACCCGCTTCACCGCATGTGAAGCGACTCCTCTGAAGGTGGGGAGCCGGGGGCTTGAACCGGGATCCTCATGCAGGTCCTTGTGTTTTGCGCCACCTGCACTTAACCCACTGCGCTACCACCTGACTCCCGGCAGCCTCTGCCTTCTCCAGACAGCCCTGGCGGGTACAGCTGCTGTGGGTGAAGCCAGGAGCAGAAAGATCTTGGGCACATTCTTCAGCCCAGGGCTAATTTAACAGTTCACCTCATCCCATCCTTTGGAAACGGTGGCACACTCACTGGGAATGCTCGTTGGCAGTGTGCTATCTCCTGTCTGGTCGCAGTTCCCCTGTATGCTTCATTACCTAGCCACTAAAGCGATCTGGTGGAGCTATTGAATCACACACTGCTTGTATTACCATGTTCTTGTTTTTATTTCTCTCTGTGATTGCTGCCCTGGACTTATTACTCAAAGGGTGGGGAGATATTTTATTGCCTTTTGAACAATTGTTCCTATCTGCTATGGGAGACCTTCACTTCCATTCACATCCTCTTCAACAAAACAAAACAAAACAATACAAAACACAACACAGCACCCCTCAGGGATAGCAACCCAAACCAAGGACACAAACATCTCCTGCTGGTGCATTTAATTCAATAGAGTCTAACACTGAACGGCCACTGAAGTGACTCTTCCCCACCCCCCTTCCTGACAGCACTGTGACTTCCTGTGTCTTTGGGGCCTTCTAGTCAATGCTGCCTTTTTTTCTTTCTTTTGCCACCACCAGGGCAATCATTGGGACTCAGTGCCAGCACTACAAACCCACCACTCCTGGCAGCCATTTTACCTTTTTTTTTTTTTCTTTCTTTCTATTTTTATTTAATGGGACAGACAGAAATTGAGGAGGGAGAGGAAAGACACTCGCAGGCCTATTTCACCACTCATGAAGCGTTCCCCATGCAGGTAGAGAGTGGGGGCTCGAACCCAGGTCCTTATGCGTGGCGGGTGACATGTGTGTGCTTAACCAGATGCACCAGTGCTACCTTTTGCTCTTGTTTTTGTTTTGTTCTTATGAAGAGTCAACAAGTTTGCTTTTGGGAAGAAAGATGGAGGCTGAAACATTTCCTAACTCAAAGTCAGGACCTAGAAGCTTTCAAACCTGACTGAGAGTGTCTGGTGTGTCAGCAAGTTCCCAGAGATAAGGAGCCTCTTCTCCTAGAGCTCCTAGGCTAGGAAGGAGGCAGATCTCTCCCACCCAGAGGGGAACTTCCAGATTCTGATCAAGTTCATCAGATGACAAAAACATACTGGGGCTGGGGGGGGGGGGCAGTGAATATATTGCTCTGAGGACCAGGTGATGACACATGCTACAATGCAAAGGATCCAGGTTCAAGCTCCCAGCCCCCACGTGCAGGGGGACAATCCTGCAAGTGGTGAAGCAGGGCTGCTGGTGTCTCTCTACTCTTCTCCCTCTCAATACCCCCCTTCCTCTTGATTTCTGGTTGTCTCTATCAAATAGACAAAGATGATTTAAAAAATAGAAACAAATATATTTATCTGCTTCAAGTCCCCTTTTAAAGACAGTAGTGAAGAGCATTACATTATACATGCAGGAGTCGGTCTTTACTGGTGCTCACCTGAATTGCCCACAGAAGGACCAGAAGTAAAGCCACTTCACTTGAAAACTAGGTGCGGTGTGCCGGGGAGGTAGTGGCAAGAAGATTTTTATATTTGAGGATCCAAAATCCTAGGTCCAATCCCCAGCACATATGCCAGAGCTGAGGAGTGTTCTGCCAGCTGTCTCTCCATATAGATTTGTGTATGTGTAAAGAGAAATATATGTGTGTGTGTGGAGAGAGAGAGAGAGGGAGAGAAGCACTAAATACATATACAGATATCAGTAAATATAGATACATCACACTAGAATATAACAAAATATACCTGTAAGAAATCAGATGTGTTGCCAGAGAGGCATTAGAGGCAGGGAAAACTCATAGGCATGAAGCTCCAGGCTCTGCTGCTGGCATCAGGTAGGAAGCACACTGCTCTGGTCAGTGTCTCTCCCTCTCATGAAATAAACACTTCTTTTAAAACCATGTTAATGGGGCTGGGCAGTGGCGCACCTGGTTGAGCACACATGTTACAATGTGCAAGGCCCCAAGTTCGAGCCACCACTCCCCACCTGCAGGGGGAAAGCTTCATGAGCGGTGAAGCAGGGCTGCAAGTGTCTCTCTGTCTCTCTCCCTCTCTATCTCCCCATTCCCTTTCTATTTCTGGCTGTCTCTATCCAATAAATAACTAACAATAATAAAAAAAATTTAAGATATATGCTAATGAAAGAAAAGTAACTCCATTCCCACTGCTCCGTGAGGATCTCCTGAAATCTTCAAACAGAGTCTTTGTAAATACTACATCATTTGACCAGCAGGATGGCATGGTTTGTTTTATTTTTTAAAATTATTTTCTTAATATATCTATTATTTGTTGTACTTTCTTTTATAAAAAGTATTTTTATGTTTATTTATTTTCCCTTTTGTTGCCCTTGTTGTTTTTTATTGTTGTTGTAGTTATTACTGCTGTTGTTATTGATGTTGTCATTATTGGATAGGACAGAGAGAAATGGAGAGAGGAGGGGAAGACAGAGGGGGAGAGAAAGACAGACACCTGCAGACCTGTTTCACTGCCTGTGAAGCGACTCCCCTGCAGGTGGAGAGCAGGGGCCTCCAACTGGGATCCTTATGCTGGTCCTCATGCTTTGCACCACATGTGCTTAACCCACTGCTCTACTGTCGGACTTCCTATTTGTTATACTTTCATGAAAGTGAGAATCAGAAGGATGTAGAAAGAGACCAGAGTTGGGGGTTGGGCAGTAGTGTAGCGGGTTAAGCGCACATGGCGCAAAGCACAAGGACGGGTATAAGGATCCTGATTCAAGTCCCCGGCTCCTCACCTGCAGGGGAGCCCCTTCACAGGTGGTGAAGCAGGTCTGCAGGTGTCTATCTTTCTCTTCCCCCTCTCTGTCTTCTTCTCCTATCTCCATTTCTCTCTGCCCCATCCAATAATGATGACATCAATAACAACAACAACAATAATAACTACAACAACAGCAAAACAACAAAAGGGAGGGGAAAAAAAGCAAAATTAAAAAAAAAAAAAAAGACCAGAGCACGTCTCACCTCTGGTTTCTGCTGGTGTGGGGTGACTGAGCCTGGGACTTTGGAGCCCTGGGTAGGAAAGTCTTTTTGCATAACCATTAGGCTGCCTCTCACCAGTTTAAATCCTGGGTTCTTGAAGCTTGTCTGGAGCCTCTGACTGAGCTGGAAGGGACACACAGCTTTGGGAGGGGCGGCTTGGATCCTCCAGGGAGAAAGGGGACAGGGGCTTGGGCTTCCTAAGATCTGAACCAACCCTCACATGCTAAGCTAAGCCGCTGATAAACTTGTCAGGCTGGGAAGATGGCGTCGTGCACACCAAGAACTTTTCTGGGATCTGGCAGTGAGCACCCTGCTGACTGGTTAACAGCTGCAGGCAGAAAGGCTTCTCTTTTTAAGCCCTTCCAGAAGAGCCTATTTGGATCTCTGTGAGTGTCAGACACGCAGACATGAAACCCGCTGTCAAGGGGATCTGACTTCGCCTTCTCTGGATGGTACCTGAGCAGGAGGGCTCCCTGCAGCCTGCCTGGGTGCTGTGGCCTGGCACCTGTGGGTGGGAACCCCACCATGCCAAATCTGCACATGGAATGGGGAGAAGACTGAGACCAGGACTGTGGGTGTGTCTCACCGGGCCTCTCGGAACAGGTGCATTCTTGATTATGAACTAGAAACTCTCTTTCCCAAGTTAGAATAACACAGCCTCTGTTTTGTACAGGTAGACGCAACCTCCGAGTCCTAACTACCCAGACTCGAGATGTCTTTAAACACATCGCCTCCACTTACTGAATGTCTGAATACTTTCCCTGGAACTGACCTTGATCTCAGTGGCACTCACTTGATGCACGTCCTAAGCGGTGACATCCATGCAAAGCACAATTTCCATGTTATACATTTTTCTATTAATGGAACAGAATTCGTAACACCATTAAAAAAAAAAAATCCAGGTATCACCAGTACTGTGTGCGAGAGTTCTGGAAACACAGTTCAAAATAAGATATGTAATATTTCAAGTGGGAACACACAACTCCAGGAAAGTCAAATCCCTTGTTCCAAGTCATGTGGTAAAACAATGATGAACTGGAGCTGGAGCTCAGGGCTCCTAAGCTCCTGTCTAAAGCCCTCTGTCCCTCTGTCCCTCCATCGCTCTGTCTCTCCTGTGTCAGTGCCAATAGCAATAACGATGCCACTTAAACTAACTTGCACATCACAAAGTAGTGGATTAGGGCTGGCCTCTGTAATGTCTCGTCTGTGTGGTCACACAAAATTCATGTCCTAGGCTTCTCAATTGGTTGAAGGCACTTTTTTTTCAACCTGCAAATAATTCTCTTTTTGTTTGTTTGTCTGTTTGTTTACAATGGTCTCTAGATTTTTGTTTTTCACAAGGCTTCATATATTATGTAGCTAGCTGGGGGGGGTGAAAAAAACAAAACACAAAAACATCCAAATATGAATAATCAACAGCTAACCATACATAACTGATGTATTATTAAATAAGAAAAGCAACTTCCATAAAGCTGAGACAATGGCAGTTGCCCAAGCTGGAATCTCCCAGAACCTTCTTCCAACTCTTTTTTTTTTTTTTTTTTACCTCTCTCAGAAGGTTATTGCTGAAGCTGAATGCCTGCACTACAAATCCACTGCTCCCAGTGGCCATCCTACTTTTTTTTCTTCTTTCTATTTTTCTATTTGATGGGACAGAGAGAAATTGAGAGGGGAGACAGAGACAGGTAGAGAGAGACACCTGCAGCCCTGCTTCACCACTCATGAAGCGTTTTCACTGCAGGTGGAGAGCATGGGCTTGAACCCAGGTCCTGGTACATGATGCTATGTATACTTAACTGAGGAGGCCACTGTCCAGCCCCACTTCTGACACTGTACAGATCAGCAAGAACTAAGAAGTCAGGAGACTCTCAGAGTTGCGGCATAAGGAGAACACATAGAGCATGAAGGCGTCAGTTTATGACATGAAAGTCAGCACCACCAACTTCCAGGACACGTTATCTCCTTCCCGGAACATTGGCCAAGAATAAGAAGGGTCTAGAGAAATATGTGGGTGTCATATGCTTTACATTGGTTTGTCCTAGCCCTCCCCCCACCAAGAGAATTGGATCAGTCCTGTTAATTTCGCGGGCCTGCTTGGCCCCGCCCGAAGGAACCCGGAGAGAGGGTTCCTGAGTCCGAGGGTTCCTGAGTTCGAGAGTCCGAGAGTTCCTGAGTTCCTGAGTCAGAGAGTTCCTGAGTTCCTGAGTCCGAGAGTTCCTGAGTTCGAGAGTTTCAGGGTTACAGAGTAAGAGAGAGTTCCAGTGTGTCAGAGTTTCAGAGGGTTCCCCAGTATGAGAGTTCGAGAGTTCCAGAGTTGGAGAGTTCCCGAGTTACAGAGTAAGAGGGAGTGCCTGTGCCGCCGCAAAGAGACAGCGGAGTTCTGTTTGGTGATTAGTTTGTCTTAGTTTATGAATCGTTGTTCCTGAATAAAGAAATACAGCTTCCCTGCCCAGCCGTTGTCTCCACGTCTCTGTTACCCGCCGTGAAGCAAGCCAGCCCGGCAAGAGCCTTCCGAAATTTTAACAACATGTGGGGGCAGAGAGAGGAAGACTGGGACATGCTTAAACAAAAATCAGTCCAGAAAGAGAATTCACACTTGCCCAATGTGTGAACATGCAGGTAATTTGGTCAAACTGCATGCACGCCCAGGAGAAAAAGGAAATGGAGCTGGGACACACGTGGTGGTCAGGAGGCTACGCAGTTCTCGGCCTTGTGCTGCTTCTGCATGAAACTCTAAGCCCAGAGCAGCGGGACACTTTTGCAGACAGACAGTGGGATCAGCCTGACTCCTGCTCTCCAGCTCCCTGGCCAGAGTGGGCAGGCCAGGGGGGCCCCTCCCCAGCCTCATTCCAGACCTCCACTCAAAGGTGGCGTCCCCCTCCCACCACATTCCGGACCTCCACTCCACACAGCACAGCTGATAAATGTTTCATGGCTGTTTCCAGGCCAGCACTCAGCTGGGGCAGGAAATCACCGGTGTCTTCAGGGAGGCTCATCCAAGAAGTGCCGGCTCGCCTGAGGGTGTTTCTTCCCGGGCACGTGCTCTCTGGGTTGGAGAAAACTCTGCCAGAGCCAACCTAGGCTGCTGCCTACTCAGCAGCGCAGGAGAGGGACCAGGAACTCTCGTGGCTGAGTGGGAACGCAATGCAGTATTTGTTGATCAGAAAAGAATCTGCATGTATACTTTCCAGGAAGGAAGTGGCAGGGTGGAATAAAGGGAGTGACTAGGAGAGGGGGCGGAGTGGAAAAGGAGCAGGAACCAGTGGGGATTAAACCAATGCCCTGCAGGCAGGGCGGGTCTCAGACAAAACAATGATTATGTAAATGGACCACAGTGTTAAGCAATGCAGGGGAACAGAAGCAAAATTAGCCAAAGGAGAAAATGATGACCAATAAAGAAGGAAGGCTTGCTTGCCACCCATTCAAAATTCAAACCAACTGCTATTCTGCTGACGTGCCAGCCTGTGGTCAGTCCCAAAGCAGGAACCTGCAGGTGGACGGTGACCCGGGAGCAGGGGACACATGGCCATCGGACTTTCAGATGAGGCCCCTGAAAGTCCAGAGGCCTAGTTCTAGAAAAAGAAGCTGCTGGCCAGGCAGTTCTCTTCCTTCCAGCCCGAGATGTGCTGTCCTCTCAATGATCAATGCCCCACTCGTGGTCAATAGTAGCAATGGCCCTCACTTCGACCCTATCGAGTGTCACTCCTATTGGAAGTGTAAGAGCTGCTGTCCACCCCCATCCCTGCCCCTCTCGCTACCTATTGCTGTTCTCTAAGCTCAAGACACCACTTGCAGGCGGCAGTGGTTAGAGGAATAAGCATGCATTTATGTTTTTAAAATTCTTTTTTTTCTTTCCTCCAAGGTTATTACTGGGGCTAGGTGCCTTCACCATGAATCCACTGCTCCTGGAAGCTATTTCTTTTTTCCTTTTTGTTGCCCTTGTTGTTTATCATGATTGTTATTATTGTTGTTGTTGTTATTGATATCTTTGTTGTTGGATGGGACAGAGAGAAATGGAGAGAGGAGGGGAAGATAGAGAAGGGGAGAGAAAGAGAGACACCTGCAGACCTACTTCACCACTTGTGAAGCGACCCCCCCCCGCAGGTGGGGGGCTGGGAGCTCAAAACAGGATCTTTACGCTGGTCCTTGTGCTTTGTGCCCTGTGTGCTTAACCCACTGCACTACTACCCATACCCCTTAAAATTAATTTTCAAAGGTGTCTTTTTATGAAGTGGGGGAGGGAGAAGAAGAAGGAGAAGGAGAAGAAGAAGAAGCAGCCAGAACACTGCTTAGCTCTGGGATATGGCCTTGCAGAGGTCAAATATGGAACCTCGAGCATGCAAGGCATCTGCTTATTTATTTATTTTAAAGATTGCTTTATGAGACCTGAGGCTAGCTCACAGGGTAGAGGCTGTGCCTTGCTATGCTCAGGACTGAGCCCTGGCACCACATGGAAAGGAAGGAGACTCTGGTTGTGCCTTCTCTCTCTCTCTCTCTGGGTGTGTCTCTCTGTATCTCTAGATGAAAGAAGAAGCATCCCAGGAGTACCACAATCACACATTCTCAAGACTTGGGCACCAAAAAAATCACTAATGTCATTGATTTTCATGAGAAAGAGGTACAGACAGAAGCCAGAGCTCCCCTCCCTCGGCTGTGGCCTTTGGCAGCCCTGAGGTCTGTTGAATCACAGTGACACCGTCTATGTCTTGGTGTCTGTCTCTACACACCCAAGGGTGCATGCGGCGCCTATGGTACAAGCAAACCAAGGCTGGCCCTGGCTTTCAAACACCCCAGGAAAGCAGAAGAAATAAAGGGAGGGGCAGGTGAGACAAGGTCAATCATCCACAAGTTCACTTATTCTCTTCTGCTGTGACATCTTTGCTTCTCTCTATATATCAACTGAGAAAAGTCTCGGAGATGAAATTAGCACCGCAGTATTTTTGTGGGGTCATTGCCAACTTTTTTTTCCCAGATAAAGAGAGGCACCCTGGTATTGAAAGTTTCTTCAGAGTGGTGGTGGCGGCTGGGCTGGACCACAGTGAGTTTTCTTGCCAGTCCAAAGCTAGTATCCTCCTATTCTCCTTTCCTTACCAAAATGATGAAACGAAGTCCTTCCCAGGGATTTTTGTTTTGTTTTTTCTCTTTGGGGTTTAACTGTCTTGAAAGCAGAAGAATCTACATTTGCCCCATGAATCTAGATGTTCTCTTAACAAATCACCCTCCTCCCAACCCTGTGACTACTCCACTTCTCCTGGAGGGACAAGGCTTAGCTGCACATCACGCATGCACACAAGGAGTAAAAGGCTTAAGCTTAGGTCTATTCTGTGTCTCATGCACCGATCTGAGCACCTGTACTGAGACTGGAGTTACGGAATGCTCCAGAGAAAGCCCTTGCACTGTGGACAGGAGAGGGGCGGGGGCAGCCTGAGGAAGTACAAGGCCTCCTGGAAGGCCTGCAGGGCCCAAAGCATAAGGAGACTCCAGGGCTCCACCAAGACCTGTAGAGATTCTCTTGTGTTTTCTCCTCACACCGCACTTCCTGCTAAAAACCGTATCCAGCCTGCCCATTGTGAATATCAAGCACTATCAGAATGCATGAGATTAAAACATCAAGGTCTACAGGTTGAAGAAATTGGCAAGGGGAGAAACTGGGTTTTTAAATCTATATATGTTAACTTGTGAAATTTCCATTATTATTTTTTTTCTAGACTGATAGGAATTGCAAACAGATCAGCAAGGTCTAAAGTTGCCTCAGGGAACTGAATTCCCAAATAGAACAGGGAAGCCTTCCTAATAAAATCATTAAGAAATATGTTGAGTCTACAGATACTTGTTCCTGTCTGTTGTTTTTTTGTCCTCTGGCCTCAGTCGCCTCCAGTTCACCTTCTGAGGGACACACAGCTCTGGTTAACTTAAACGCTGCCCACTGGCTCTAGGAGGGGAGTGATATGAAGCTGCTGGAGGATTATTCAATTACTATTTATGAGAAAGCTATGTCGGAGAAAGCACTAGAATTTCCTCTTTCTGGCAAACACCCACCTTCAGTCCTCGATTGCAATGTATATTTTGGAGGCCCAGATACAGGAAGTCCCTGCACAGAGCATAAACACTGCTCTTTGCAAGGCTGGCAAGGACAGATAACAAGCTTCCCTCACAGTCAGAGCAAGCAAGTGTGTGTTCTCTTAGAAAGGAATCTCAGCGACTTCAGGTACAATGACAGCAAAGTCACGCCAGTTCATTTTAACTCCGGACATCATTCAGGAACAATAAAAGCCAGGTAGCAGTCTCCCCTTATAAATGAGTATCTGGGGAGGGCGGGTGGTGGTGCACCCGGTTAAGCACACATAGTACTAAGCGTAAGGACTCGAGCAAGGATCTGGACTTGAGCCCCTGGTTCCTCACCTGCAGAGGGGACATTTCACAAGTGGCAAAGCAGGTCAGCACGTGTCTCTGTCTCTCTCCCTCTTTATCTCCCCCTCCCCTCCCCTCTCAGTTTCTCTCTGTCCTATCCAATAAAATGGAAAATGGACGCCAGGATCAGCGAATTTTTGGTGCTGACACCAAGCTCTTGTCAGGGAATTCTGCTGGAGATCAACAAGACTGGAGCCAAGATGGGTGAAGGAAAAAGGAGTTTTATTCAGGTGGACCAAGAGTTCAGATCATTCTGGAAACTCCCAGCCCTGAACAAAGGGGAGGTCCAGCTTATCTAGAGGGGGCTGCAGGCTGAGAGCAGAAAGTGTCATCACAAAGGGGCCTGGTGGTGGCGCACATTACTGTGCACAGGGACCCAGGTTCAAGCCCCTGGTCCCCACCTGCAGGGGGAAAACTTCACTAGTGGTGAAACACGTCTGCGGGTCTCTCTCCCTCCCTCCATCCCCCTCCCTCTCTATTTCTTCCTGTCTCTGTCCAATAATAAGTAAATAAAGATTAAAAGTATTTTTAAAATAAATAAATTTAACAAAGTGTCATCACAGAAGTAGAGGCTGAAGGCTAAGGGGTGGGACTGGTGCCCATTGCTCAGGGCCTGGTTGGCTCAGTTACTGTGATCTTTCATGCACAGCTGTGTCTGGGGAAGTTGAGCCTCAGCATAAAATACACCCCTGGTCTCCTGCTACCTGGGGCTTCTCTCTTCCCATAGTTTGGTTGGTTAGCTCTTTCTCTGCCTTGACATTCTCTTTTTCATATAAGGTATTTTACTGTTTCTGGCCTTGTGCTCTATTTATCCACTGTTTACTCAGTGAAGTTCAGCCTGATCTTTGTCTCAACTCTCTCTCTCTCTCTCTCTCTCTCTCTCTTCCCACTTACTCAATCCCTCTGCTCATCCTCAGCCCTTCTTTATGTTTTCAGATTTTCTATTCTGTGTCACTGTGACTTAGGTGTTTGGTGTCCCTCTCAGTTCTGCGTTGCCCCCCCCCTGCCACCCCAGCTCTGGCCTTCTTGCCAGGGGCCTTCTATCCCAGTAGCCGAGGGGCAGGGATATTCTTGACACCCTCTGGGGCCTTTGTACCAACACACCATAATCATAAGCACACACAGCAAACATATTCAGGGGCTTGATTTTTTTTTTTTTTTTGAGATTCACTCTCATCCCAGCAATAACTCTGGAGGCAAAATATATATATAAACTCCAATGGCCCTTATGCCTTACTCGTCATGCCATGGGGTCGGGGGATAGGTAGCACAATGCAAACGCCACTGTGTTCCTGTGGTCACAGGCTAGTAACTGACCACATCACTTCAGGCTTCTAGTTGCACTGCACAGTGCAGAGAGTCTGTGTCCTGAGCTCCGTCACAGAAAGTCCTGACTTTGTGTCCGCAGCAGTAATCCAGGAGGACTGTCCGCCTTGGCTGCTGAGTCCCCCGGGGCCTTGCTCAGGCTCTGTAGGCCCAGGCCGTTCTCCCTGTGACTGGCTGCTGCAGCCGCTCTCTGTGGCTTCCCCTCGGGGAACTCCTTCCTGTGCATTTTCCCCTTCCTCTCTTATTTCCTTTACTTCCTACTGAATGCTGATCGGGGAAGAAGAGTTGTTGCTGTCTTTCCATTTCTTGGCATATTTTCTTTTCTATTTCCTTAAATAGGGACTCCTAGTTTCCAGATTTTTGACTTCCCCCGTCAGGTATATTCTTAGACCTCTGATTGCTCCTGCTGCTCTGGTGAGTGGGGTCGATTCATGAGAACCCAGGCAAGATGTGCAGCTGGGTTCAGACGGGACCCTTAGGCCTGAGAACACAACATGTGGCTCTACCACTCATGGGAGGCTCAGCAAAAAGCCCGCACTGCCCTTCCCGGGCAAGCCAAGACAGCCGGGGCTCTCAATTGGCTCCAGGAAGCCAGAGGGATTTACACAAAGATATGGGTTCCTGCTCAGGGACCAGCGGTGGCTTCTGTTGCCTTTGTAAGGCTCCCCGTACTCAAGTCCCCTGCTTGCAGGCCACTTCCTCTGAAACAAATGGCTAAGCACACATAGTACTGAGTACAAGGATCTGGGTTTGAGCCCCAGGCTCTGCACCTACAGGGGGGGATGCTTCACAAATGGTGAAGCTGGTCTTCAGGTCTGCATCTTTCTCCCTCCCTCTCGTTTTTATTATTTTTATTATCTTTATTAGATATAGACAGCCAGAAATCAACAGGGACTGGAAGACAGAGAGACACCTGCAGCCCTGCTTCACTACTCACAAAGCTTTCCCCCTGCAGGTGGGGATGGGGGCTCAAACCCAGGTTCTTGTGCATTATAACATGTGCACTCAACCAGGTGCACCACTGCCCAGACCTTCTCTCTCCCTCTCTACCTCCCGTTTCCTTCTCATTTTCTCTTTCCTATCCAATAAAATAGAAAAATTGTTCTCCGGGAGCAGTGAATTTGTAGTGCTGGCACCAAGCCCCAAATGATAACCATGGAGGCAAAAACAAACAAAAAAATAAGTCAATATTAAGGTAAACTAATAAAGACAAGTGAATACAGGAAGCATCCAGACCCTCAGCTCCACTGATGACATTCCAAATGCACAAAGCCTTCCATGGCTCCTGGCTGCTCAGCCCGAGTACAGAGCACAGGACCTTCTCTTCCTGTATGCACTGGGTGGATGCATATGGAGAATTCCCAAGTATCAACCAGCTGCTGGAAGGCTGTTCTCCCTCCTTCAAGATCATGCCCTCAACCAGTCACCACTGGGGCTGGACAATCAAGAATAGAATGAGGAGAACCCACATTCAGTGGCAGAGATAAGATGACGTCTCCTACACAGAATGTGCTTCAGGATCCTAGAAGTTCGGTCTCTAGTGGGACGGATCCTAACCTCTGCTACAGGTTGTAACTGCTTGGTCTGACCCTGTCAAAGCCGCCGACTGTCCTGCCCCAGTGGCTTTATTCTGGAATCTTCTCAACTTGAGGCTAAATAAAGTCCAATCTAAGCCATAAAGACTCTGTTATTAAGCCTCCTCCCAGAACACTGCTCTTTGTTCTAATTTCTAATAACTTGATGCTTTGCCAAAATTCCACACTAAGAAATTAGCAAGAAATCAGAAAGCCAAATGAACATTTACAGGTAGAAAGAACAAAGTGTGATGGTCTGGTCTCAGAGGAGCCAATTATAGGCTCTCCTGAAACTGGGGATATCATGAGCAGACACAGGTACACACACACACACACACACACACACACACACACACAAACACACAGAGTGTGCAACGCACCCACCTCCAAAGGAGCAGAAAGCTACCTGGATGCATAAATAAATCATCTGGAAGGTTCCTTCTCCAGCTAACCGCTGTCTCTGTGCACCAGGGTGAGCGCTGTGTATGCGGGATCTGGCCTGACCCCCGGCTGTACATAAAATACACCATAAGTGGAAGTTCCCACCAGCCAGCTTGGGTGTGCAAGGCACCCCATGCATCTTTCATTCCTCCCTGCCCACACCAGCACCGGCCGCAGGCTGCAAACCTGAAGTCCGACCCCCAGGAAACAGAGGCTCATGTCTGGAACTCATGGGGGGGGGGGACCTGGTGGTTTTTTAGAATCTACTCTGCAGCGATTGGCAGATCTAATCACTGAAAGCTTAATTTAAAGGTTTCCTGATCTTGTATGGATACTGAATATTGTGCTGAGTGTGGGACAGAAGTCTACATGGGAAAAGAGAGGTGACAGTGGCGTGTCCTCTGTGACCACCCTCCTCAAGCGCGGCCAGGCAGGCCCTGCAGAGGCTGTCGCGCACACTGCAGGGCACTCAGCAGCTGCCCTGGCCTTCAGCCCTGGGTGCAACCAGCAAACTCCATCATCAAGTCTGACAAGCAAACATATCTCCAGACACCACGGGATGTCACCCAGGGCACAAAACTGTGCCCTGCTGAGAAATTCTGACCACATGTGCAGAAAGGCCTGTGCATTTGGGCCAAAGTCCCTGTTCCATCTGGGAAGCCAGGAAGGAGAAGTTGAACAGAAGATAATCGTTCACTCCAGCTCGGGGGCAGAAGACCACAGACCAGACACAAGGGAGACATGTCCCTCAAAGTCTGAGGTGAAAAACGGAGACTGGCCTGGCCATCCTCCCCCTGTCCCCTCACACCCTCAACCCTTACTTATTTATTTATTTATTTATTGCTGACCTCAGAACTTTCTGTACCAAAGAGAAAAGAAGATCAAATCGAACTGATGATGGTGTGGCTTAGTCTCTCCTTTCTTACATGGAGATCTTTCTTTCTTTTTTTTTTTTTTTTTTTTTTAGAAATGCCATTGAAACATGCAGAAGAATGAAACTGAATCACTGTATTTCACCAAATACAAAAGTAAATTCCAAGTGGATCAAGGACTTGGATGTTAGACCACAAACTATCCGATACTTAGAGGAAAATATTGGCAGAACTTTTTTCCGCATAAATTTTAAAGACATTTTCAATGAAACGAATCCAATGACAAAGAAGACTAAGGCAAGTATAAACCTATGGGACTACATCAAATTAAAAAGCTTCTTCACAGCAAAAGAAACCACTACCCAAACCAAGAGACCCCTCACAGAATGGGAGAAGATCTTTACATGCCATACATCAGATAAGAGTTTAATAACCAACATATATAAAGAGCTTTTCAGACTCAACAACAAGACAACAAATAACCCCATCCAAAAATGGGGGGAGGACTTGGACAATATTCACCACAGAAGAGATTCAAAAGGCCGAGAAACACATGAAAAAATGCTCCAAGTCTCTGATTGTCAGAGAAATGCAAATAAAGACAACAATGAGATATCACTTCACTCCTGTGAGAATGTCATACATCAGAAAAGGTAACAGCAGCAAATGCTGGAGAGGGTGTGGGGTCAAAGGAACCCTCCTGCACTGCTGGTGGGAATGTCAATGGGTCCAACCTCTGTGGAGAACAGTCTGGAGACTCTCAGAAGGCTAGAAATGGACCTACCCTATGACCCTACAATTCCTCTCCTGGGGATATATCCTAAGGAACCCAACACATCCATCCAAAAAGATCTGTGTACACATATGTTCTTGGCAGCACAATTTGTAATAGCCAAAACCTGGAAGCAACCCAGGTGTGCAACAACAGATGAGTGGCTGAGCAAGTTGTGGTCTATATACACAATGGAATACTACTCAGCTGTAAAAAATGGTGACTTCACCGTTTTTAGCCGATATTGGATGGACCTTGAAAAAATCATGTTGAGTGAAATAAGTCAGAAACAGAAGGATGAATATGGGATGATCTCACTCTCAGGCCGAAGTTGAAAAACAAGATTAGAAAAGAAAACACAAGTCGAACCTGAAATGGAATTGGAGTATTACACCAAAGTAAAAGACTCTGGGGTCAGTGGGTGGGTGGTGAGAATACAGGTCCATGAAAGATGATGAATGACATAGTGGGGGTTGTATTGTTAAATGGGAAACTGGGGAATGTTATGCATGTACAAACTATTGTATTTACTGTTGAATGTAAAACATTAATTCCCCAATAAAGAAATAAATTATTAAAAAAAAGAAATGCCATTTTCTTTTTTATCTATAAATCTATCTATCTATGTATCTATCTACCTACTTATTATTGGATAGAGACAGGGAGAAATTGGGAGGGCAGGGGGGGAAATAGAGTGAGAGAGACAGAGAGACACCTGCAGTCCTGCTTTACCAAGCCTGAAGCTTTCCTCCTGAAGGTGGGGACTGGGGGCTTGAACCTAGGACCTTGTGCACTGTAATGTGAGCCCTTAACCAGGTGCACCACTGCCTGGGCCCCATCAAGATCTTTCTATCAAGAGGAAGGAAGAGAACTTTTGAGACTCTTCTCTCTTCACCAGTGAGGCTCTGGGGCCTCTCATCTAGGGGCTGATCTTTCTCCACATTTACGGTTGGTTTAACAGGAGTGCCATGATGTTCCTTAGATGGAGAAGGTTGTTTTGTTTTGCTATTGGTGAATTTTTTTTTCTGGTGGGGGATTTTTCTGTTCTGTGAAGATCTTAATTGGTGAGGGTTCCACTGCTATCAGCTTGGCTTCTGACACACAGATGCCCTTCCTATTGGAGTGCATTCATTTATGAGAGCTTGTTTGGAGGTTCTAGCAGGGGAGCATAGCTACTCCGATACCCTTGACTGAAGACGGGTCCATCTCTGCAGGGAAGGCCATCCTCTTTGACCGTGCACACAGCTTCGGGAGGGACGCACAGGGAGCAGTGAGGGAGGAAAGGGGCACCACCTAGCCGGCCAGATCAGCCAAATCAACCTTGGTGATCAATGGGGTGACCGATGTCACAGACATATTGCCCTCACATCCTGTATTTAAAAACAGGAGACTGTATTTAAAAACAGGAGGAGCGCAAAGACCGGCATAAGGATCCTAGTTCGAGCCCCCGGCTCCCCACCTGCAGGGGAGTTGCTTCACAGGCGGTGAAGCAGGTCTGCAGGTGTCTGTCTTTCTCTCCTCCTCTCTGTCTTCCCCTCCTCTCTCCATTTCTCTCTGTCCTATCCAACAACGATGACAACAATAATAACTAAAACAATAAGGGCAACAAAAGGGAATAAATAAATAAACAAACAGGAGGGCTAGGGGCCAGTGGTGGCGTACCAGTTAGGGTTAGGCACACACATTATAATGTGTGGGGACCAAGGTTTGAGCACCCTCTCCCTACCTGCAGTGGGGATACTGCACAAATGGTAAATAAAGCAGGGACTGCAAGTGTCTCTCCCTCTCTATCACCTCCCCCTCCACTACCACCCATCTCTGTCTGTTCTTTCAAAGGAAGGAAGGAAGGAAGGAAGGAAGGAAGGAAGGAAGGAAGGAAGGAAGGGAGGGAGGAAATAAGATGGCTGCCAGAAACTGTGGATTCGTCCTGCAGGCACCGAGCTCCAGTGTTAAGCCTGGTGGCAACAGAAGAAAGTGAAGGTGAAGAGACCGATTTAAGAGGCAGGCGAAGGCCAGGGGAGGCTCCAGCCACCAGTGGAGCCCATCCATCCCAAAGGCCCATACCCCACCTGCAGGTGGGGAGCATCAGAGACAGTGCTGCAGATACCTCTACCCTCCTCTTCTTCCTCCACTGCATCTCTCCCTGTCTCTCACACTCTATCAAAAATTGGCCACCAGGAACAGTGGAGTCATGCAAGCACTGAGTCACAGCAATAATACTGGGGGCAAAAAAAAAAAAAAGACAAATAGACAGGGGCCACCTTTGTCAACTCTACCTAGGACATTGCATATTTGATTTGATTTGTTTTGTATTGTTTTTTGCTTCCATGGTTGTCAATGGGGCTCAGTGCCAGAACTACAAATCCGCTGCTGCTCCTGGTAACCACTCTTGTTTTCCCCCTCAACCTCCCCCCATCTCTTTTATTTGATAGGACAGAGAGAAACTGAGAGAGGAGGGAAAGATGGAGAAGGAGAGAGAGAGAGAGAGAGAGAGAGAGAGAGAGAGAGGGAGGGAGAACTGCAGACTTGCTTCACCACTTGTAAAGCACACCCACTTACAATGGTGAGTGGGGGCTTGAACCCCGGACCTTACACTTAGTACTAGTGTGCTTGACCGGGTACACCACTGCCAGCCCCCTCCCCCCTCATATGTCATTTAAATCCTGTAATTCCAGATGTTAGACTTGGTGGAGCTGAAGTGAAGGATATGTAGCCACAGGACAGCCATTGTCTCCTGAGGGAAAGCCTGCATTCCCCCACTGTTACCTCGCCCACGCCTGTCGACTCTCATGCACAGAATACTCCTGCTAGCTGCCGCCATAAAGGACACTGGAGACTGGATCACTGGCCCTTGTTGCCCTTTCCTTCCTTCCTTCCTTCCTTCCTTCCTTCCTTCCTTCCTTCCTTCCTTCCTCTCTCTCATTTTTTCTTTCTTTCTTTCTTTCTTTCTTTTTTTCTTTCTTTCTTTCTAGGATCATGCTGCCTCCAGCTCAGGTTTCTGATTCCTTTCCTCATTAAAAGTCGCGCCAACCTTACCCCAGAATAAAGTTTTTCTTTTAAAAGCACCCATCTCATAAAAAGGCTGTGCCCAGAAGGCATACGATAAATAAGAAAAGTTTGTGAAATCCCCCTCCAAATAACAGACTTAGGAGAAATCAGCCTGAGCCTCCATTGCAAGTGGCTCCGAACGGATCATCCTCAGCGGGCTGAGGTGAGTGCTCGGGGGCTGCCGTCTGCAGCCGCAGGGCTGGCTCAGGCTGCAGGTGTCCACGGTGTGTTTACAGCTGGTGCCCATCCACCTTCCGCTAGCTCACTGCACGGGTGGGGCACAGCGCCAGCCACAAGCACCCCTGAGCCCGGCGGGCTCCTGCAGAGAGGACCCTGGACTCCAAGACAGGCCCAAGCACCCCCACTTGAACCAGTCTTAGAGCATGACCCTGGTGGTACAAGGATGCTGGGGTGGCCATGTCCCCACAGGGAAAAGGGGACGAGCCCCATGTCTGTGCCTGGGGGAGGGACAGGTGAGGCATGCCCACCTGCACTGTGGAGTGCTGGGCTGTGGCTGCAAGGAGCTGCAGGCAGAGCGTCTCAACATAGACGGTGTGTGTGCTCACAAGACACGGCTAATGGGGAAGCAGATGTGTGTGCTCACGCACAGTCATGCATGTGCACCTATACGGACACAGACTCTGTGCTCACATGCCACTGTGTGTGCAATGATGCGTGTAGAGATGGGTCTTAGAGACCTATGTCTTTGTCATCCATGATAGTGAAAGTAGATGCCCCCAGACAGATAATCGGACAAAGACTCAGTGGGATACTACCTGGCGATTGCAAATATGGCACTGTGTCCTGGACACAGAATGGATGGAGCCGGAGGTGATTATGCTTAGTAAGAAAGGAAGTGGCAGACAACTATTGGATGGCTTCCCTTATATGTGGAATATTAAGAATTTAAATATACAAACATTCAGAAGGAAGGAAGGAAGGAAGGAAGGAAGGAAGGAAGGAAGGAAGGAAGGAAGAAAGAATGAGAGGAAGAGGGACTCAATCACCCCATCACACATCTCAAGACCTTGGCAGCACCATGATGGTTCTCTGTGACGGGGGTGGAAACACAGAACTTTCACAGTGTGATGCACAACTAAACCTCTATTGTCTTACCATCTTCTAAATCACTCATATATATATTAAGAATCTATACATTGGGGGCCGGGTGGTGGTGCACCTGGTTGAGTGCACATATTACAATGCACAAGGACCCAAGCTCAAGCCCTCAGGCCCCACTTGCAGGGGGGAAGCTTTGCGAGTGGTGAAGCAGGGCTACAGGTGTCTCTGTGTCTCTCTCGCTCTCTATCACCCCCCTTCCCCTTTTAATTAATTTTAAAAAGAAAAAAAGAATATAGGTATGTATATATATTTATTATTATCTTTATTTATTGGATAGAGACCACCAGAAATCAGGAGGGAGGAGGGTGATAGAGAGGGAGAGAGACGCCTGCAGCCCTGCTTCACCACTCAGAAAGCTTTCCCCCCGCAGATGGGGACTGGGGGCTCGAACCCAGGGTCCTTGCGCATTGTACTACATGCGCTCAACCAAGTGTGCCACCACCCGGCCCTGTAGTTATATTTTTGTTTAATAGACATCTATGCATCTTTATATATATTTTCTCTCACTAACACCCAGCACCTCTGGATATTTGGGGGTCATGGAGGGACAGGGGCTATTTGCAGCAGTTTCTCTGGGGAGGCAGCAGCATAAGAAAGGCTCACGGGGTGCTGAGCACATTCTCTGGGTGCTCTATCCAGGTCTGATTTTCTTGGAAAGCATTTGTATTTTTAAGACAAGTAAACAAACCATTCGCTCAGGGAGAAAAACACTGAATTTTTTTTTACTGCATTCTTTATTGTTTTAAAAATGAAAGGACTTCTTGTTAAGTGTGTGCACACGCGCGCGCGCACACACACACACTATCTGAAAAGGAGAGAAGCTACCAGTTTCCCTCACTCCAGAAGTCTCTCAGGATATTTTTTTTTTCCCCTGTGGGTCAGGAGGGGCTGTTGTGCACAGCTCACTGTGGTCATGGAAAGTATTTGTTTATCTGGTGGATCAGGAAAGCTACTTCCTGGAAAGACCATTTCCCTGAAGCTGCAAAGAAAGCCAGTCCTGGGGGCCGGGCGGTAGCTCACTGGGGTAAGTGCACATAGTGTGAAACACAAGGACTGGCATAAGGATCCTAGTTCAAGCCCCCGGTTCCCCAACTGCAGGGGAGTTGCTTCACAGGCTGTGAAGCAGGTCTGCAGGTGTCTGCCTTTCTCCCCCTCATTCCCCTGTCTTTCCCTCCTCTCTTGATTTCTCTCTGTTCCATCCAACAGCAATAACAACAAGGACAACAAAAAATGGGAAATAATGGCCTCTAGGAGCAGTGGATTCCCAGTGCAGGCACCAAGCCTCAGTGATAACCCCAGAGGCAGAAACAGAAAGAAAAGAAGGAAACTACTACTCCCAAGACGGCTTGGCTGCATGGAAGGAAGGGGCTCTCCTGTGTTCCAGGAGTCCCCATCCTGATCAGTCCTCGCCAAGGCAGAAGAAATCTAGGCAGAAAGGGTTTCAAACACACATGGGAACCAGGTCACCCTAGGGGGGCGGGGGTGACAGATTCTCAGTCTCTGTGAAGCACAGAGGCTCCCAGCCTGCAGATTACGGGCCGCCCACACCCAGGTTCAACTCAAGTAAAGGGAAGTGCTACCTGTTTAGCTTGTGAACTGCTAAGAACTACCACACCCACAAGAGGCTAACCTCCAGAGCAAGAGGCGTTCCTGCCAGAAGTCTGGCCCGCCAGGGCATGCAGAGGACCGCTTGAGAATCCCTGTGTATTCCTCATAGAAGACAACATGGCAGCGGGGTACTGGAGGATTTAGTTTAGCAACTGCTACTAAGGCAAGGTGCCTGCACAGACAGGTGGCCAAGGAACTGAGGAAGATGCCATTTGGCAGTGGGTGAGGTGTGAAGACACCTACCACGGGGAGATAAGAAATTGCACACACACAGCAGCTGTCTTCTCAATCAGTATGTTCTTTTCCTTTTATAACTTGTTGTTTAAGTGATACAATACTGATTTAAAAAATTACAAGATAACAGGGGTACAACTCCACACCGTTCCCACCACCAGAGTTCTGGGTCCTCACTCCCTCCACTGGAAGCTACAGCTCATCTCCCAAGGTTGTAGATATGGGTTCACTATTATTTCTACAACTACCTGTCTGTATTTGTATAGATTTACCCATTCTCTGACTCAGACTCCATCAGGACACGGGAAGGGGGTGGGGGGAGAAAGAGAGAGAGAAAAAGAGAGGGACATTTGGGTGTTAAGCTTGGAAAGGAAAAGAAGATGGGACCTTAACCCCTGTGGAGAGCAGTCTGGAGAACTCTCAGAAGGCTTGAAGTGGACCTACCCGATGACCCTGCAATTACTTTTCTGGGGATAGATCCTAAGGAATCAAGCACACCCATCCAAAAAGATCTGTGTATGCCTGTGTTCATAACAGCACAACGTTTAATAGCCAAAAACCTGGAAGCAACCCAGATGTCCAACAACAGATGAGTGGCTGAGTAAGCTGTGGATTCTATATACACAATGGAATACTACTCAGCTGTTAAAAATGGTGAATTCACCTTTTTAATATTTATTTATGTATTCCCTTTTGTTGCCCTTGTTTCATTGTTGTAGTTATTATTGTTGTTGATGTCCTCGATGTTGGATAGGGCAGAGAGAAATGGAGAGAGGAGGGGAAGACGGGGGGGGGGGGGGAGAAAGATAGACACCTGCAGACCTGCTTCACTGCTTGTGAAGTGACTCCCCTGTAGGTGGGGAGCCGGGGGCTCGAACCGGGATCCTTATGCCGTGCCACATGCCCTTAACCTGCTGCACCACCGCCCGACTCCCAAATTCACCTTCTTTACTCCATCTTGAATGGAGCTTGAAGGAATCATGTTAAGTGAGATAAGTAAGAAGGATGAATATGGGATGATCCCACTCATAGACAGAAGTTGAAAACAAGATGAGAAGGGAAAACACAAAGCAGAACATGGACTGGAGCTGGTGTATCGCACCAAAGTAAAAGACTCTGGGTTAGGGGGTTTTCAGGTCCTGGAACTTGATGGCAGAGGAGGACCTACTGGGGGTTGTATTGTGATGTGGAAATGTTATGGATGTACAAACTATTGTATTTAACTATTGACTGTAAACTATTAATCCTGTGATAAAGAAATTAAAAAAAGAAGACGGGGGTTGCAGGTGGCGCAAAGCACAAGGACCGGCATGAGGATCCCGGTTCAAGCCCTGACTCCCCACCTGCAGGGGAGTCGCTTCACAGGCAGTGAAGCAGGTCTGCAGGTGTCTGTCTTTCTCTCCTGCTCTCTTTCTTCCCCACCTCTCTCCATTTCTCTCTGTGCTATCCAACAACTACGACAACAATAATAACTACAACAATAAAACAACAAGGGCAACAAGAGGGAATAAATAAATAAATAAATAAAATAAATATTAAAACAAAAAGAAGACGGGGCCTTAAATTAGTATTGTGTCAGGAAGTAGCAAAAACAAGTACACACACACACACACACACACACACACACACACACACACACACTTCATAACCACACATTTACTGGAGGTCAGTCTTCTCATAAAGCTGCAGAGAAGCAGAGAGGGTGCTATGCTAATCACCACCATTCTCTCCTACAAGAGCTCACTCACTTCTCCTGCCCCATCTAGACAGATTCAGGACACATCGACCCTGTTTGAAATGCATTTTCACTTTGCTTATTCTGACTTTTTTTTTTTTAATGCCATGACTATTTTATCCTGAGAATAAACCTTACCCTGAAGTTCATTTCGAGCAGTGATGGGACAACAGCACTTTCAGACTTTACAGGAAATAAAAGCAGCAACCGTTGTTGGCTGATTTTTGCATCCAACGAAGCCACTAAAGCCTAAAACCCACCGGCTCCCCACAATAAGATTTTATGACAAATTTCTACTGAAATTTTTTACCATAATCTTTTGGGTACCATGACAGTTATCTGTTTGCCACTGTGGTATCATCCACAACTCTGGCTTGCTTCAAACAAAACACCAAAAGGTACAGTTTTAGTGCATGGGTATAAAACATCTAAGGGTTTTGGCAGGGGTAGATCACAAGGCCTGCCCCTCAGCCCTGCTTCATGGCTTCCTATAGCAGTGACCATGCAAAGGGAGAACAGAAAGAGTCCAGGCTTTCCAGGGCCCCGTTACCAACAGCTTCAACAACTGCTCTGCCATCGAGTCTCATTGGCCAGATGGGGTCATGGGCTCATGTCATCGCCGTGTCATCTCTCTCCTTTGACTCTGGAGCTGGCCATGCGGTCAGCCCTTCCCAAGCAGGGGTGGTGCAGGGCTGGGCAGCAGGGGACCCTGAGGAAAGATGGTCCCCTGAGGAAAGTGGAGCTATGGAACCAGAGAAGGAGACATGGATGCTGGAACTGTGAAAGCAGGGGCTGCAACTTCTTTGTTCCCTTTGCAAAGAGAACTCGTTATGAGGAGAACAAATCTATGCTCACCAAAGTCAATACCCCAAATCCTCAAGAAGATCGTTATTGGAATAAATCCCAATTGTAAATCCCATTGAACATCAATATGACATTCAACAGAGACTCTAAAATCATGCTAGCCAAGACATTAGCTGCAGGCCATATGTGTATGGGCCATCGGAATCAGATGAAGCGTAAAGTTCGGCTTCTTAGAAGCAGGAATTTCATGTCCTCACTCATCACATGTTAAAGATGTAGGGGGCAGTAGGGAGATGCATGTCTTCTGAGAGAAAGAGAGAGAGAGGAGGAGAAGGAGGAGGAGGAAGAGGAGGAAGAAGAAGAAGAGGCGGAAGAGGAGGAGGAGGAGAAGAAGGAAGAAGAGGAGGGAGGAGGAAGAGGAGGAGGAGGAGAGGGAGGAGGAGAAGGAGGAAGAAGAGGAGGGAGGAGGAGAAGGAGGAGAAAAGAAGACGAAGAAGAAGAAAGAAGAAAGAAGGAGGAGGAGGAGAAAGAGAAGGAGAAGAAGAAGAAAAAAAAGAAGAAGAAGAGGAAGGAGAAGAAGAAGGAGAAGGAGATCAATCCAAGGTTCAACCCTTTCCACCATGTATAAGCCCCATGGATGGAAATGAAGGAAGTTCTATGCACTCTCTCTCTCTCTCTCTCTCTCTCTCTCTCTCTCTCTCTCTCTCTCTCTCCACTCCCCTCTCTCTGACCATGAAATTGAAAAAGTGGGTCAGGGAAGCTTCTCTGCAGTGTGGCAGGAGCACTAGGTCTTTGGCTCATTCCCTGCCACTGCATTAAAAATAAGATGTACAACGTCCCAGTCACTGTAGAAAGGCCAATTGGGCAGAGCTATGCTAGAAGCTTTTCTTTCCCCAAAAGTTAAAATGCAGAAGGGCATTTGATTCTGTCTGAATATGCCAAGTGAACTTTGAAACACTCCACAGGCAGCAGAGATGACGATAATAGTTATGGTTCTGAAAAAAAGTGGTCAAACAACTGGCCAAGTAGGCAGATTCAAGTTTTTTCTCTGAATGCTTAAAGAAAAAAAAAAAAAGGATGAATTATTTCCTTTCTTTGTTTGAAAGAGACAAGGGACAGATAGGAAGGCAAAGACAATGAGGAGATAACTAAATCAAATGTTAGTTCACTGAAAAGCCCGTCTTTCTTTTTTCCCACCTGCAGTCTCACACTAATGAGGGATAGTAACACAGAGACTTGTGACAAGTAGAACTCGCTCAATATTTAAGCTCCTGGCGCTGACAGAACAGATTTTGTGATGTGCATAGTTGAGCATAGGTATCAGTGACACTGGGAGCAAAACCACAAGCCTAGACTAACTGGACCCTGAAGTGCTCTGACCTTGACTTGTCTTTCCAATGTTCAGCCTCTTCCCCAACCCACCTGCCAGCCCCTAGTCCTCAAATCTTAGCACCATGGGCCTCATGGAGATACTCACTGCTTTGATGCTATCATGACACCATCCAGACTTTCCTGGGCAAACAACCTCACCAATGTGTCCCGGAACCCCACCTCCACAGAGCCCTGTCCCACTAGGGACAGACAGACACAGGCTGGGGGTGTGGATCCACCTGCCAACACCCATGTCCAGTGGAGAAGCAGTTACAAAAGCCAGAACCCTCACCTTCTTCACCCCCAAAAGAATTTTGATCTATATTTTCAATGGGGGAAAAACGATAGGAGGGAGAGAAAGAGAGGGCTCTGAACTCCAACTCCATCAGGATCCAGAGAGAGAAGAGGAAAAAGGAGGGACATTGGAATGTAGTGACAGGTCTGGTGTGACTTGGAAAGGAAGAGAAGATGGGAAAATATATACAAATATACAGAGATGTAGAAATAATAGTTAACTTCTATCTGCAACCTTAAGAGAACTGTTAAAGCTTACAGTGGGAAGATGAGGGATTCAGAATTCTGGAGGTGGAAAGGTATGGAGTTGTACCCATGTTATCTTGAAATTTTGTAAATAAATATCTAAATCACTAATTAAAAAATAAAAAAGAAAAGAGATACTCACTGCTTTCAAACAGTCCTGCCCACACAATGATATTCTGGTCATAGAAGGCCCATATTAAGGACCAGGGTCCCTGCCTGTTGCTAAGGTGTGTAGTGAACTGGCCCATGTGGGCTTGTGTGAGAGTGTGCTCTGACCTTCACACAATGACAAGGCCACCTTACCACATACTCAATACTTCTCAAGAAGAACCCCAGTGGGGGAGTGAAGCACAGTTGCCCCTGCAGTTCCCTCCCCCCCGTCTTCCCAGAATTCCCTTCTCAGGACTCCTCCTCATGCTGTGTCTCTCACTTGAGACTTTGCATCACCAGAAAACCTTTTCTGGTCACCTTAATGGATGCACACTCTCCTTCTATCTCATGCAATCATACAGACTTACTCGTAATCTCTATTTTGCCCTCTCTCCCCAGCCCCACCATACCCAAGTAGCAGGTGGGCAGGGAGAGTGCCTGTCTTATTATCTTCTGTTGCTGCCGCAGTGCTGAGTACACATCCAGTGAATCTGTGTGGTGTGAATAAATGAGCAGAGCTGGAGGATCACAGGAAAGATGTCTTCATCATCAGTAGCACAACCAAACACACAAAACGCCAATGAATGGCATCCATGCCCTGTGGGTACCAAGACCAGTGGGAAATACATGATTTGGAGAAATGACTTACGGTTCTTCCTCTAGGATGGGCCATTTGCACATCTGCTACAATCGATTGCTTGCAGGATAAAGCAAAGTGAGTGGGGCACCGGGTGGTGACACAACAGGTTAAGCAGACATAGTAATAAGCAAAAGGATCCACAGCAGGGAAGCTTCACAAGCAGTGAGGCAGGTCTGCAGGTATCTGCCTGTCTGTCTCCCTTGCCATCACCCTCTCCTCTCTTGATTTCTCTCTGTTCTACCCAACTTAAAAAAAAAAAATGGCCATCAGGAGCAGTGGATTCATGGTGCTGGCACCGAGCCCCAGAAATAACTCTGGAGGCAAAACAAACAAACTGCTCTAGTGCCCACTTCATACCCACATCAGCTCCTGTATAAATAGAAGAGGAAGACCAGCATGTCCAGGAGGGAGACAGAGTTTGGGCTGATCAGGGAACCCCCACTTTTGTGCATGCAGGGAGGCTGGGGTAATGCACACCTATCTCAAACCACAAGCCAGGGAAGTGCTGCTTTTGTGAATATCCCCATTGGTGATTTAATAATGATTTAGAAGATGGTAAGACTCCTGAGGATTAGTCCCACACCACGCCCACCAGCAGCAAGGGTCTATACTCGGGTCCAAAGGTAACTAGCATAGTTCTCACTGTCCTAGATAGAGCTTAAGTCGAATATCCTTAATCTTTCTTTTCATCATTCTCACAGCAACACAATTCAACCACCTCATTTTCTTGATGGCCACAAGTTAGAGAGAGAGGGGCTGGGTGGTGGCACATCTGGTTGAGTGCACACATAACAGTGCACAAGGTCCCAAGTTCAAGCTCCTGGTCCACAAATCCCCTCATCCAAGCTGTGCTTTTCATTCTATGGGCAAATGACTAGACATAACTATCTTAATTATGTACTTTCTAAAAGCTCTATCACCACCTGTCTAAGTTTTCTAAAAACAAAACAACCCACATTAAACTACTGTCAGTTTCCAAAGACTAAATGTACTTCCGCCGGAAGTCTGGATCCCACGGGGCAGTGAAATGACCTGGCATCTCTCACACTGTGTCAGGTGCCTTTCAGGCTGTCAGTGTTTTATTCTGAAAGTCTACTTGCCATCCTACACAGCCTTTGTGCCCCATTGCCACAATGCACAGAAGATAAAACAGAGGGACCAGAGAGGCCAGTGACTTGTGCAAGGTCACAGGGCGAGCAGGACACTGAGCTACTGAGAAGTGCAGGCTCAGGCGAGCAGGACACTGAGCTACTGAGAAGTGCAGGCTCAGGCTGGGGCTCTTCTTCTACCTTGTGTTTCATGCTATAAATGTGTCTTTTTTCAGACATGAGGGGAAGAAGAGATGGGTAAAGTAAGTGGAGTGGTTAAAAGAGGCCAGGGTGTGGAAGATAGCCTACAGGGGAGAGGGTGCACTTTACTGTGCACCAGGCCCTGGGTTCAGTCCCGGGTGACACACAGGAGCATGAGAGGGACACACGAGGTAGGAATGGGTGTCTCCATGGAGGGTGGAGCAGTGCTATGCTGTCTCTCCCTCTCTTCCTGCTGACTCTCTCTTTTTCCCTCAAAATATAAGACTATTGGGCAGGGGGGAGGTGGCCTGAGTTCAGAGGTAAAGGTGGGGAGTGGTGGGAGAGAAGAGGAATCTATTTGAAAGAGTTTTGTGTGTGTGATTTTGAGTGTTGGCTTGTGACAGCAGAGGAAGAGAGAGGACTACTGCCTTACCTGGACATCAGAAAACTCCACAGTTCTGGGTGAGAAGGACAGACACTAGATCTGAGGCGGCTGTGGAATATCTTCTTACACATACGCATATGACCTTTTCAGGCTGAAATGTTTTAAGCAAATGTCCAAGTGTCAGTTCCCTGAATCACTTGGCTCTTGGGGCTGATTAAATAGATTGCTTTTCTCCCAATTACGCGGGCTTCAAATCCATTCCTTATGGCCTCCCCCGCCCCCTACCTTCTCATGGAAGTGCAGCAGCGCCACCCCTTACGAGTTGATCAGCGTCATCACGATGGATATTTAAAGCGCTGAGAGATGCGTATGTGCAGATTTTTAATAACAGGCCCCAACTGATCAATAGATAATCTGATTCCAAAACATGGAGCTTTAAGCTTACACGGTCAGCTTGGTATTTTCTTATTAGTTGCAAAGATGGAAAGTCAACTCATGGGCCCAGAGGCAGAGAGCAAGGGAGGAAAAAAAAAAAACAACCACCCACTGGAGACAGAGTTTGCAGAAGGTTGTAGGCTGTGGCTATCACAGCCCTCACCCCCAGGGCACACTCCAAGGAGCATTATCCCCAGAGGGAACTTTCAGCCCCTCATGAGCAAGTGTCAGGGGTTCTCTCAGCATCTCTGCGTGCCGAGGCTTTGACTTGCCCCAAGTGCTCTAACTATTCTTATAAACTAAGTACAAACTGCAGAGAAAGAAGCACTTGATGTCTCCATATGTGAACAATGTCTTGATGCACCCCATGCAGCAGTGAGGCCCCAGATGCAGCACAGAGCTGAATGGGATGCCCAGAAAACAAATAAGCCACCTAGTTCTCACTGTTGTCAGCACTGCTTTAAATATATTTCTTAAATGCATTCCTTTCCGTGGAAGTGAAATAGCACAGGTTATGACAGCAAGAGTCAAGATCTTTCATCTATCTTAAAGCAAAGGAAAAAAATAGAAAAAGATTGCAACCATCTTGATATACAATACCCTCTCAAGGTCTACATTTTATAGTATGACAAGCCATGCCTAAATCAAAATTTTAAATCCTGAAAGGCAGAAAAAAAAATCACAGAAACGAAAATAGATCCATTGTCACAAAGAGGTCAGTGGGTGACATGAGTCAGTAGGGCCTGGCATCTGGGGACTGTGGGAGCTGACCTGCATGAGTCTCTCTAGTGACGGGAACAGGCCACCATAGCTTGGTGTCAGGCCACAGAATGCAGAACACCAGAGTGGACTAATGCCACCTCCAGACTCCGGGTGGCCACAGTGTGCCTGTGGGGGTGCAGAAAACACCTGCTCTGCACATGTGTCTGTGGCAGGCAGATGGGTAATCACTACCCTTCCCTCCTCCTTGTGCTAGGAACATAAAGCTGCAACTGGGTTTTCTAGAAAAACTAGGGAAGAAAAAGGAGTTAAGAACAGATCTACACTATCTTGACTCCCTTTCCACTTTTATATACAACACAGACATGAGGACAGATACTTAGCTGGGACCTAACTCTCTCCCTCAGCCTGATCAAGCAGTTGGCGTTTAGACACCATGATAATTTTTAAACATTTCTTTTTTTTATATTTATTTATTTATTTATTCCCTTTTGTTGCCTTTGTTGTTTTATTATTGTAGTTGTTGTTGTTATTGATGTCATCATTCTTGGATAGGACAAAGAGAAATGGAGAGAGGAGGGGAAGACAGAGAGGGGGAGAGAAATACACCTGCAGACCTGCTTCACCACCTGTGAAGCGACTCCCCTGCAGGTGGGGAGTTGGGGGCTCGAACCGGGATCCTTATGTCGGTCCTTGCGCTTTGCACCACGTGCACTTAACCCGCTGCGCTACAGCCCGACTCCCTAGATACAGTGATAATTTGACTGTGTAGGCTAATGAAGCAGCACATCAAATAAAACAACAACCCTACTCCCCACCCTACCCTCCCACCCCCAGTGAAAATAACAGCAAACCGAGTTCGGACACCTCTCCCATGCCCCCAACAGCAATGTCCTGGGAGGCTTTTTTTTCTGTGTCCCTGAGACCTCTACCAGATTACAACTCAGGGACATTCAGATCATCCACAAAGATTGAAATAAAGCATCACCTCAACTAGTCCTTGCTGGAGGGTGAGCCACTACATGAAGGGGCCTGTAGTTCAGGGCTACATCCGGTGCTGGTGCCAATGGTCAGTCCAGCCTCTGTCGGAGGTCTTTGGTTGGTCTTTTAGTTTGGGGTTACTTGCACGACCTCGTAGTGAGCACCCTCACTGCCAGAATTCGACACACACCCCAGATAATTCCCTCAGCATCAATCCTGAGCATAACTGGAGCCAACAGAAGGAAACCTACAGAGCCTATTGCCAGAGCTGAATGCCAATGAAAGGCAAAGACGGAGTGAGAAAAAGACGACACAACTGAATTAAGCCTGGTGTTTAACAGAAGTCATGGACCCAAACCATGGAAATGTAGCAGCTGTCAGATGCACACTGACAAGGGACCACACACACATGCATACAGGTACACACACACACACACACACACACACACACACACTGGATGGACATATCAGGTTGTCAGAAAGATCATGACATGCTTTTCTATGTAAAAATGTGTCATGACTTATGACTTCTCTGACAACCCAATCCTCTGGACTGAAGTCAGATATGCAGGGAATTAATTGTCAATGCAAGAGACCAAGGATATAAAACTTCCCAGATCCTACTTGATGTCACCTGCCTTCCCAGGAGAGCCCAAGTGCATTCTTGTTTCATAACCCAAGAATCACCCATCAAGGAAGAGAAGACTTATTCTTGTCAGGTCCTCCTGCTTCTGAAACCTTCTGCTCCTTCCCCTCAAGCATCCATCACCTCCCACTCCTTAAACTGTGTTAGGAAAAAGTTTCCCATCTCATTAGGGCAAAACACATTCAGTAGAATTAGATTTTTTTTTTTCTCAAATGGACCGCGAGGCTTGCCCTCCACCACAGGTGTTATTAATCAACTCTCCAGCTTTCAAGGTGAATGTTCCAAGTGGAGTTGGTTTCCTTTCCTTTCAGAACAACTAAACCCGTGGTGAGCTTTGCCGCCAGTGCACAAGGGAGTCAGGTGTGTGATGCTGTTGCTTGCTAGGGCTTGAGGACGTCTGGCTACACTTTTGCGTGATCTTTAAATTCTTGTATCACATTCTGGACTGGACTCTCACATCAAGGCATCAGCGTCAAAGCACTGCCTAACATTTAGCTACAAACCGGGTCCAATCGTCATTTGTCAACTCTCTCAGCCGTTGCTATGACAAACAGCTTCGGCCTGGTTAATCTTTTGAACATAATAGCATTCTGCTCCTTTGATAAATCTATTATGCTGTGATTTACATATGCTTTGGGGGCAATTTGTTTCTTGGGATGTTTTACACTAAATTTTCTCCATGCTAGAAAGGTGTGGAGGGGGGTGGAGGTTGAAGGTGGCTTCCGGTGTTGTGATCCTGCGGGGGGGGGGGGGGGGGGTTGGAGCAGAAGACGCAGTGCGGTGCGGTGGGAGGTGGGAGAGATCACAAGCCCCAAAGGTGACCCCTGAGCACTCCTGTCCTCAGCTCTTGTTGTTCACTGGTGTGAGCCACTGATGCGTCTTGCTAAACCCTCACTGTTGTCCTTAGTAAAAGGAGGAAAGAGCTTGGAGGCAGCTTCTCTGAGGTGGGTGGTTCAACAAGGTCTTCACTGCTCAGAAGCTGGTGTCAAGGGCCGGGCACACAGCTCCACGTTAAGAGCACAGAGAGGCATGCCTGAGACTCCAGTGGCCCCAGGTTTAATCTCTGGCACCGCCATAAGCCAAAGCTGAGAGGCCTTCTGGTCTTTCTCCTTTTCACTCTCTTTCATGTAAAAACAAAATACATATATCTTTTGCTGGTTATTAATAGCTTATTACAAGATTGTAAGATTACAGTATATAGTCCCACACCACAACTAGATGTGTTTCCCACCCTCCCAAAGAGAAACACCTGTGTTCTCCACAAGTCTCACCAACAGTTTACTTGCTTCTGTTCTGTATGGCTGTTTGTTTCTTTGTTTGTTTGTTTGGCAAGTCAAGCTAATCAGATCTCTAAGAGTCCACATATGAGTGAAACCATCTGGTAGTTTTCTTTCGTTTCTTTACTTATTTGGCTAAGCATGAACACCTCCAGTTCCATTCCTTTTTGTCCCAAAGGACACAACGTCATCTTTCTTGATTGTGACATAGTATTCCATGGAGTGTATATCCCATAACTTCTCTAGCCAGTCATCAGATGATGGGCATCTAGGCTGCTTCCACTCTTTGGCAGTTGTGAATAATGCAGCTGTGAACACAGGGCTGTGTATGTCCATTTTTACTAGTACAAAATACCATGAACACAGGGCTGTGTATGTCCATTTTTACTAGTACAAAATACATATTTTTAAACAAGCAAGAAGAACCAAGTACTTTTAGAAAAAGAAAAAAACATCAAAGGTTCTTATATTGTTATATCTAGGTTCCTATATTGTTGTTACATTATGTAAAAATCTCTCAATGGAAATGTCAATATGGCAATTATTTTTTTGCCTCAAACGGGTAGAAATCTTTCCATCTGGAAAAGGCTTCTGCTGTGAATAGCCTCCTGGTGCCCATGGAAGTGGCTGGGTCTCCAGGACACCACCCCGAGGGCGGCCCCTGTGACTGCCATCCAAAGCTGATGCTGATGGGGCTGCAGAAAAGGACATTCGGCGACCTCGGCGACCAATGTGAGACTGGCTGTAAATTGTCTCTCATGGTCTTAACAGGCAGGAGATGCTTCTCCTCCTGGGGAAAGTGCATCCGCTGCAGTTTTCAGCAATACATTCTCCAAAGTCAATTTCACCTTCTGGCAGCTCTGAAGACACCCAGATCACTTTACATTGAATAGCTCCAAATATGGCCATGATGGTTAAAAAAAATAATAAGTGGGGTAGGGGGCAGGGAAGAGGCTCCCAGAGCAAGGGAAGAAGAGATGCTCTGAATAAAGGGCAGGGCAAACCACAAGGAGAGCAGGTTCCACTCTGATAGTTACAGCCAAGCGGCTACAAGTTTGCTGCTGCTCTTGGCTCTAATTCCTTCCAGTGCACACTGCCTGGGTGCTCTCCTTTGCAACAGCAGCAGACATTAAAGGTGTTCTGACGGGTCATCTTGGCATTGACAAAGCCTACCTCCCACTTCTCTCTCTTGCTCGTAGGTACCTCAATCTCCTCTCCCTCACCCAAACCTCTCTCTCGCTCTCTGTCTTTATCTCTCCCTCTCTCTGTCTCTCTCTCTCCCTCTCTCTCTGTCTCTCTGTCTCTGTCTCTCTCTCTCCCTCTCTCTCTGTCTCTCTCCCTCTCTGTCTCTCTCTCTACCTCTCTCTCTGTCTCTCTCTCCCTCTCTCTGTCTCTCTCTCTCCCTCTCTCTCTGTCTCTCTCCCTCTCTGTCTCTCTCTCTACCTCTCTCTCTGTCTCTCTCTCCCTCTCTCTGTCTCTCTCTCTCCCTCTCTCTCTGTCTCTCTGTCTCTCTCTCTCTCCCTCTCTGTCTCTCTCCCTCTCTGTCTCTCTCTCTACCTCTCTCTCTGTCTCTCTCTCCCTCTCTGTCTCTCTCTCCCTCTCTCTGTCTCTCTGTCTCTCTCTGTCTCTCTCTCTCCCTCTCTCTGTCTCTCTCTCTACCTCTCTCTGTCTCTCTCTCTCCCTCTCTCTCTGTCTCTCTCCCTCTCTGTCTCTCTCTCTACCTCTCTGTCTCTCTCTACCTCTCTCTCTGTCTCTCTCTCCCTCTCTCTGTCTCTCTCTCCCTCTCTCTCTGTCTCTCTCTCTCCCTCTCTCTCTGTCTCTCTGTCTCTCTCTCTCTCCCTCTCTGTCTCTCTCCCTCTCTGTCTCTCTCTCTACCTCTCTCTCTGTCTCTCTCTCCCTCTCTCTGTCTCTCTGTCTCTCTCTGTCTCTCTCTCTCCCTCTCTCTGTCTCTCTCTCTACCTCTCTCTGTCTCTCTCTCTCCCTCTCTGTCTCTCTCTGTCTCTCTCTCTCCCTCTCTCTGTCTCTCTCTCTACCTCTCTCTCTGTCTCTCTCTCTCCCTCTCTGTCTCTCTCTGTCTCTCTCTCTCCCTCTCTCTGTCTCTCTCTCTACCTCTCTCTCTGTCTCTCTCTCTCCCTCTCTCTCTCTCTCTGTCTCTCTCTCTCCCTCTCTCTGTCTCTCTCTCTACCTCTCTCTCTGTCTCTCTCTCCCTCTCTCTCTGTCTCTCTCTGCCTCTCTCTGTCTCTCTCTCTACCTCTCTCTCTGTCTCTCTCTCCCTCTCTCTCTGTCTCTCTGTCTCTCTCTGCCTCTCTCTGTCTCTCTCTCTACCTCTCTCTCTGTCTCTCTCTCCCTCTCTCTCTGTCTCTCTGTCTCTCTCTGTCTCTCTCTCTCTGTCTCTCTCTCCCTCTCTCTCTCCCTCTCTCTCTCTCTCTCTCTCTCTCGTATGTGTGCGCTCTCTGCCTTCCCTCATTCTCTGTTTTGGTGAATCTCTCTCCAGAATCTCAGTCTCGTACCCTGAATCTCTCTCTCTGAATCTCTGTATCTCTCCTTCGAATCTCTCTCCTAATTTTCTTCTCTCCCTCTCTGATTCTCAGCACTTCCCTAATCCCTCTCCCTCTATCTCAGCAGCAATCTCTTTGGGAGCCTCCGTATTTCTCTGCCCTCATTGTCCCCTAAGGCATAGAGAAGCATGTGGCCATCAGTCAATGTGACCAAGGGCAGAAGAAAACCAGGGAAAGCTGCCATGAGAGGTTCTGTGTGGGAGTGAGCACTGGCCAGGGAGCAAGGCAGACACAGAAAGCATTTGAATATCCTTCATATCAAAGGAGAGCTAATTTCATTAAAAAGCCACAAGGAAGGAACTTCAGGCCCTGAACTCTTGGCTTGTAGGCTTTGAAATACAACTCCTAAGATGGTTTTGCATTCAGACACATCTGTCTCCAACTTACACTTTTTCTCAGGAATATAATCACATCCAGTGTGGGACCATGCAGTAGCACACCTGGTTACATGCACACACTACAGTGCGCAAGGCAAGGGCCCGGGTTCAAGTCCCTGGTTCCAACTTGCAGGGGGAAAGCTTCATGTTCAGTGAAGCAAGGCTGTGGGTGTCTCTCTGTCTCTTTCCCTCTCTATCTCCCTCACTCCTCTCAATTTCTCTCTGTCTCTATCCAATAATAAATAAATTAAAACATTGTTTAAATCTTATCCAGGGCCATGTGTGTCATTTGAACAGAGGCTGTTGAGTTAGAGGAGTCAACAGAATCATTTATGGAAATTGCCCTCCGTAAACCAGGCTAGCCTGCTCATCAAGCAGACCCCTGCATGGCTGTGGCTGTGTTGAGGTTTGCGATCAATCTGTATTCAAAAGAAAAACATTGTCCCTGTCCTGGCGAAATGATCTGTAACTGCACATCTCGATCATGTAGGTAAGATTGTGGGTGACTTTATTTCCCTTTCTGCATAATGTGCCACCTCCCCAGTGATCTTGGGGCCCAAATGATCACTGAACATGCAGACGGCATCCAATACAATGGCCAGCTCCAAAAGGAATGGTTCTCCTTTCCTTCAGTAATTAAGCATTCAAACCAGTAAACAGCTCGGTTGGAATGATTTTATGACAAATGACCGAGAGCATATCAACCGTAAAACTCAGCTCGGCAAAAATCCCTCAAGCCCAGGAAGCTCAATCAATGTAGAGCAGACAGCAGCCTCGGCCCTGGCAGCACTCTCTCACTTGGAGCTGTATAAATCCAGCCAGGCCAGAATTGCTCCACTAACTCTGACACAAGAAATGAGCAAGGAGGCCGAGGAGGAGGAGGAGGAGGAGGAACGAGGAGGAGAAGGCAGGCAGTGAGGGGGAAGAGGAAGCAGGCAGGTGGCTTCAGAGGAGGAAGAAGGAGGGAGGAGGAAGGAGGAAGGATGAGAGGAGGAGGAGGGAGAAGGAAGGAGGAAAGATGAGAGAAGGAGAAAGGAGAGAGGAGGAAGGATGAGGGAAGAAGGAAGGATGGGAGGAAGGAAGGAGGAAGGAGCAAAGAAGAAGGATGAAGGAAGGAGGGAGGAGCAAAGCAAGCATTGTTTCTTTTTCTGCTTTCATCCCACGCCTCTGGCCACTGATGAAGAGCCCATTCTACACTGTTAGTATTGATGCAGGCCCGGCAGAGAGTTCAAGACAAGAAGCAGCAAACAGGCCAAGAGGCATGAGGCAGGAGACCAAGGAGAGAACTGGGTGATGGTAAGATGATCCTTCAGGACACACGGGCCCTAAATGCCTCCTGACTGAAAGAAAGGAAGCAAGCCCCTCTCTGCAGGTCAGCCTTGAACCACCATGGGGTTGGTTGCTCACTGTGGGCTGTGTTTCTTCAGCACAGCATCACAACACTTTTCAAATGCGCAGCTAATGTCAGTTTATAGTAAGCACCTATATCTGAGGTCTGCTTTCAGAATTTTCTATTTGTTTCATGCCAGTTTATTTCTTCCATCCATCCACTCATCCATCTATCCATCATCCATCTGTCCATCTATCCATCCATCCATCCATTCATGTATTTACCATTTACCCATCCATCCATCCACCCACCCATCCATCCACCCATCTGTCCATCCATCCATCCATCCATCCATCCATCCATCCATCCATCCATCCATGTCTATCCATCCATCCATCCATCCATCCATGTATCTACCATTTACCCATCCATCCATCCATCCATCTACCCACCCATCCATACACCCATCCGTCCATCCGTCCATCCATCCATCCATCCATCCATCCATGTCTATCTATCCATCCATCCATCCATCCAACCACCCATATGTCCATCTATCCACCCACCCATCCATCCATCCATCCACCCACCCATCCATAATCTATATCTATTCATCCATCCATCTATCCATCATCCATCAATCCATCCATCCATCCATGTATCTACCATTTACCCATCCATCCATCCACCCACCCATCCATCCACCAATCCATCCATCCATCCATCCATCCATCCATCCATCCATCCATCCATCCATGTCTATCCATCCATCCATCCATCCAACCACCCATATGTCCATCCATCCACCCACCCATCCATAATCTATATCTATCCATCCATCCATCCATCTATCCATCCATCCATCCATCCACTTTAATGCTGGTGTATTTCAGAGAAAACCCCAGTTCCCTGCTAGATACATCAGCACGCAGGATACTGACTCAAGTTCAGGATTTGTGTACTGTGCGTAACTATATAATTATTTTGCAAGAACTAAAATCTAATTTGAAGTTTTCACTAACTCACCAAAAGGACACATTTTAACTAGAAATGAATGTGTACCATCCCTTCTCTAAGACAACTACACACATTGTCCATCAGGAGGTAAATATTCCCCCGATGGTTAGAGAAACTGGACCACGGAGAGTCCAGAAAACAGGCTGAATGGAACTCCACTCCACAAGTGGGGTGTTGGAGGCTGCAAGTAGAGCATCCGGTGACTGGCTGGCTTTTAAGCACGGGACGGCAGAGGTCTGGAGCTGGAGAGAAAAGCTCCAAACCAAGACAGACACTTTCTGAGGATAGGAGGGAAACTCTCTCTGAGGATAGGAGGGGATCTCTCTCTCTCTCTCTCTCTCTCTCTCTCTCTCTCTCTCCTTCTCCTTCCCTCCTGTGCAGTGAATGCTACTGCTACTTGTATTCTTCCAAAGCAGGGAAGTACCATATGGCAAGAAGACCAGAGAAGTTTGACAAAGTTCACCTGAGTGCCTCACCCTTGTCAAGCAGGCTCTAATGCACTCTCAGAGATGAAGGGGAAGGGAATTAGCACGGCTTCCAGCTGATAGGCTGGGCCATCCCTGAGCAGGTGTCATCTTGGATCTCAGGATCCTCAGCACAGCTGACAAATGGAGCTACGGCTCCTTCCTGGAGCCTTCCTGGGCTCACTCCCCACCTGTGCTCCTGCAGACCAGGACATTCATTAGACTGAGCCCCTCCAACTCCATCCAGCCATGTCAAAGTTATTGGAGGTCTGGATCACATCCAAATTCCATTTCGATCTATCACTTTGATATTACAGATGACAAATCAATATTTCTCATACTTTTCCATCTTAATGTTTTCTGATGGCACCAGGCCAGAACATCTTGCAAGAAATATGCAGATAACTATGGAGGCTCTTCGCACATTATAGGATGCAAGCCCTGGGTTTTATGGTCTGTGCAGCCATGGGCCACTGAGTGGGTGGACACTCAGCAGGAGTTAGAGAAATTAACACATTTCTGACGTGACGAATGGTAGAAACTTGTTCCCAAGATCCCTCTTCCAACTGGGATTCTATTAAAGTACCTGATTTGAGGGCAAGGACATAAAATCCCAATTAAAAATATTGTTTGTGAATGCCCTGTCTCCTGCCGGCACTGATGGAGATCTCATATCAAACCAGCAGTGCCTCTCTCGAAAATTCAATTATGTCAGTTGAGGCGATTGTACCTGGCCCGAGATGGCTTTGTTATGAACATCATCAGGAGGGGTGGGGACAGCAGCTCTTTTTCATGAGTGCAAGGCCTTAGGAGAGGGCTGACACCAGGGAGGCCGCCACGTTGATGAGCACAGATGGAACAAAGAAAGCCCTGCTCCTGGCTTCCCTGACACCCCTGAACCCAAGACAAGGAGATTTTAAAACACCCAGATGAGGAGACAGGAACAAAAAAAGAAAAACTGTGCATTCTAGCTTTGTGATGGTACATGTGGCCAGTGACTCTGCCAGCCCTTTCTCTGCTACCTCTCTCTCCTTCCTTGTTTAAGAATGCCTAAGAGAGACCTTCCAGCATTCATAACAGGATCAGGCCACTTTCCTCAGTCTCTGCTGTACCTGGGATCAAATGCAAAGCTCTCACTATTTAAAGGCCCTAAACCACTTGCACCTGTCTCCCTCCCAGGCCCATCCTCTGTGAACATCTGTATTAGATGTTTTACCACATCAGGACCTTTCTACAAGTTGTTTCTGCTTATAAAAATGTGTGTGTGACCAGGCAATAGTACCATGCTCAAGGACCCACTCAAGGATCTGGGTTCGAGCCCTCACTCCTCACCAGCACAGGAAACACCTCACAAGCAATGAAGCACGTCTGCAGGTGTCTATCTTTCTCTCTCCCTCTCTACCTCGCCCACCTTTCTCAATTTCTCTCTGTCCTATTAAGTAAAGAGAAAAACAAAAAGAAGAATAAAAGGCCGCCAGAAGAGATGGATTCATAGTGCCAGCACCACAGCACCAAGCCCCAGCAATAAAACTGGAGACAAACAAAAGTGCCCGTGTGTGTGTGTGTGTGTGTGTGTGTGTGTGTGTGTGTGTGTTTCCGTTTTAAGTTGGTGTCAGGGAGTAAACCCAAGACCTCATGCTACCTCTGAGCCACTCTTAACTCTACTTAATCTTTTATCTCCCTCTCCCTCTCCCTCTCTCTCTCTCTCTCTCTCTCACACACACACACACACACACCACCACCACCACCACCACCACCACCACCAAAGCACTACTCCACTATACATGGTGCTCCCCGAGGCTGCCCCTGGGCACTCCCAGGTGGTGGGGCTTGAACCAAGGGCCTCACACATACAAGGTTGGCATTCAACCATCTGAGCCACCTCCCTGGCTCTATGTGCCCAGCTGACACCTCATTTGCACTCAGGTCTGTGCCCCCCTCCGCCAGATAGCACACTGAAGCTATGGTACTGGCGCCGGATGGCATTTCAGCCTCCCAGCTTCTTCCTGACTCATGCCTCCTTCAACACTAGTAATGTTTCCCTGCATTCTCCCTTTTTCTAGCACAGAAATAAACCGTCCAGCAAGTTGAGGGCCTGCCTCAAACCCCACTCCAGTCCCCAGTGTACACAGTAGGTGCTCACAACACTAATCAGTAAACAGATGGCTGCCCTGGCCACCCTGCCACCACCACAGACATCACGCTGGGTTCCTGCTATTCTCGCCCAAGCAGTTAGAGAGGGACGGACTTTAGCTGTCCTCCTCGGACCACGGCTTCTCCTCAGCATCCCTCCCCTCTGACAAAGTGCCACTGCACTGCGTCAGGAAACAGATGTCACAGAATGTTAAGTTTAGGTTAGAAAAAAAAAACAACAAAAAACCCAGCCTGCTTTAGTTGTCTGCAAACATGCATCATGCTCGAGCCGGCCCAGTTCTAGCTCCTGCTGCTATTTTCAGTCTAGTTGCAATTAAGTGTCTCAGTGCCCTAACAGCACATCCATCACCAACCTCCTTTCTCCCACCCATTATTAAAACCCAGAAGTGCTGTGAGGCAACTAGAATTATTCAATACAAATGACTTAACAGCTATTGATAAATCTACCTTTAACAAATGCCCTCCAGTAGCACCCATGATTCAATAGTTTTGGGGATGGATATATATATTCTTCTCTCTGTTCCCATTTTGCTCTCTCCAGCACCACCAATTCATGCAAATACAACAACAGCTGCAGCTCTGACCATAACAGAAAGATCACGACCCTACACACCTCTGCTGAAATCTGAATGTTAGCCCCTGGGTGATTGCTACATGAATTACAAAGATGTCCTTCCAACCCAAGACTGTTAGAGAGAAAAATTCATAAAACTCCGAGAGCACCTCCTTTCCATTTGTATGTTGACTAAATCCCCACAGTCTGAGACAGTTTGTTGGGTTCTGATTATATTCCGAGGATGTCGAGAGGGAAGGAGGGAGGAGGGGAGAGAGAGAGAGAGAGAGAGAGAGAGAGAGAGAGAGAGATCTTTCAGAAATGTGTTTCCTGCTGACTATTATTCCAAGGGAGACAGCAAGCAAGAGGAAATGAAAACATTTTACATTGCATTCTTCAGTGATTTTAATCATAAGACTGTTCTGTTGACACTGGGGGAAAAATGTTCCAGTCGCTCTGATTCTTAAGCAAGGCTCCATGCCCTGCAACTCAGAGGAATCATTCTAAGATGAGGTCACTGAGATTTGCTATCCTGGGCTCACTGATTAGAAAAGAGGCCCTGGAGATGGAGCCCTTTCAGGAGGGAAGTTAATACACTGTGCAGAGAAGGGAAAGAGAAGGGATTGGAGATTAGCTCCTGGGCCTGTGCTTACAAACAGCTCCTCTCAACTCATCTGGACCTCAGCGCCCTCATCTGTGCATTGGGAGGTCACATTGATTGGGGGGCCGGTGGTGGTGCACCTGGTTGAGCAAACACTAAAGTGCACAAGGACCCAGGTTGAAGCCCCTGGTCCCCACCTGCAGGGGGAAACCTTCAGGAGAGGTGAAGCAGGGCTGCAGATGTCTCTCTGTCTCTCTCCCTCTCTATCTCCCCTCCCCTCTCAATTTCTCTCTAGCTGCAGATGTCTCTCTGTCTCTCTATCTCCCCCTCCCCTCTCAATTTCTCTCTGTCTCTATCCAATGGTGGAGAATGTTCCATCCTCCGAAGGGAGGCTGGACAATATACTCTATGCTACACCTGAGGAAGATGGGTCTTGATATTGGGGCAGCTTGGAATGTTCCTATTTATGACCACAGAATGTGAGCTCAGATCTACAGGGATGCTGAGGTCACATAGGCTCCTAAGCTGAATATGGGCCCCAGATCACATCAAATCAAAGGAGTTTACAATCAACAATATTTATACACCTTTCCCATATTTGGGAGCTACTCTCTTCCCTGATCCAGATTTCTGGTCCTTCTGCCAGCCATGACATCATCTCCCCAGACAATAATTAGGATCTTTCTGCATATCAGATTTCAGGCTCAGGCAAAGAAAACAAAACAAACAATAAAAAAAAACCACTAGTATAGCCACAGGCCCTTTAGAATATAACTAAAATATGCCTACTAGCTATCTACAAAACAGAGACCCCCCCCCAACTTTTCATCTGCACTATTCCAGCGTTTAGGCCCATGATTTGTCAACAATTCGTTTGGCTTTGTATGTTAACTCTCTTTTCAACCTCCAGGCTCCAGATGCCAGCATGATGCCAACCAGACATCCCTACCAATGTGTCCTGGAGCTCTGCTTCCCCAGAGCCCCACCCTACTAGGGAAAGAGAGAAGCAGGGTGGGAGTATGGACCGACCAGTCAACACCCCTGTTCATCAGGGAAGCAACTACAGAAGCCAGACCGTCCACCTTCTGCAACCCTCAATGACCCTGGGTCCATACTCCCAGAGGGATAAAGAATAGGAAAGCTATCAGGGGAGGGGATGGGATACGGAGATCTGGTGGTGGGAATTGTGTGGAGTTGTACCCCTCTTATCCTATGGTTTTGTCAATGTTTCCTTTTTATAAATAAAAAAATTATATATATAGTGACACCCCAGGGAGGCTATGGGCACAAGTACTGATGACAACAATATCAAGAGGCTAGGCTTCTCCAGACTGTCCTGGAGGAACAGCCATGACTCCAAAGCCCAGGCCCACTGGAAGTAGACCTTAGGCCATATTTTTCACTTGCTTCTCATTTAATCATTAAATCAAGTCCTTGCCCCGACCACTGGCTCCTGATGCAAATGGGCCGCTGGCATCTAACCCACAGCAGAATCAGGACATCGGCCCGGATCTGATGAGTTCACAACCTGTTCTCTTGAACAAGGTCTCGGGAAATGCTGGCTTCCTAGTCCGCCGTGCACAGAGGCATCCACCCTCTTGTAAGCAACCAGAGTAGCTCTGCGTGTAGCTCAGAGTAGCCACGATGCCATGACCTCGTGTTCTGCTCTTCCCACAACACTCATCTCACCCATAACTACTTCCTGCAGTCTCCAGTCTTCCTTGGATGGAGTCAAGGCCTTGCATTACTTCCTCAGTTCTCACGTCTAGCAAATAGCTGGTACTCAACAAGTTCTTAATGAAGGGGGTCAGGTGGTGGCACACCTGGATGCTTACTGCACTAAAATGTGCAGGGACCCGGGTTCAAGTCCCTGATCCCTACCCACATGGGGGAAGCTTCACGAGAGGTGAAGTAGAGCTGCAGCTGTCTCTCTCCCTCTCTAACTCTCCCTACCCTCTCAATTTTTCTCTATCTCTATTCAAAAATTAAATAAGCAAATAAATATTTTTTGAAAAAGAAGAAATTTAAAATCTTAATGAATAAAGCATAAAAAGGGACTGTAATCTTGAGAACTCCTAATGTGTCTACTGCAAGTATAAATCCTGTGCATTGTAAATATTATTTGGTGTGTATGTGTATGTGTATGTGTGTGTGTGTCTGTGTGTATATGTCTGTGTATGTGTGTCTGTGTGTTTGTGTGTGTGCCTGTGTGTACATGTGTATGTGTTTGTATGTGTGTGTGTGCCTGTGTGTATATGTGTATGTGTGTGTGTCTGTGCATGTGTGTCTGTGTGCCTGTGTGTGTGTTCTTGTGTGTGTATATGTGTATGTGTGTGTGTCTGTGTGTGTGCCTGTGTGTGAATATGTGTATGTGTGTGTGTGCCTGTGCATGTGTGTCTGTGTGTGTGTGCTTGTGTGTATGTGTGTGTGTGTATGTGTGTGTGTGTGTGTGTATGCCTGTGTGTAAAACAAAATCCTAGAGAGGAGGAGAAGTGAAAAGGAGAAGAAGGAAGAAATGGAAAAAGACAACATAGGAGGAGAAACAAGAGGAAGAGGTGAAGCAGAATGGAGGAGAAGGTGAGAAGGATGTGGGGAAAGAGAAATGGAGTTTCTACCTCTGGTGTGAAGTCATTGATAGTACTCAATTAAATACCCATTTCTTGCCTAGCTGAATGCTATTAAACCACACCATATAGAGGATCAGTAAAACAAGCTTGCCAGACCAAAACCAGATATCTAGATTTGCTTATCCAAAAGTGTCAGCAAAATGACTCCAGCCGGCAACAGTGTGGCTGGCTGCAAGTCTAACATCCAAAACGCCTCCCATCACCAAGCAGGAAGCACTGCACTTGTCGAGGACGGGGGATTCACAAACACGGCCTTTCCTCAAGGTGTCCAAGTGCCATGTTCTCCAGCAGGTCCACAGGGGAAGCTACAGGCACTGCCTGCCTGTGAAAGACCTGGGTGGGCAGCACATGACATGGTGGGGGACACCATTCATTTTACTTATTTTACAAAACAAAATGCCTGAGTTTTATGGTCTGGGAGGTGGTGCAGTGGATAAAGCACTAGATTGTCAAGCATGAGCTCAGTCCTTGGCAGCACATGAACCAGAGTGATGTCTGGTTCTTTCTCTCTTTCCTCTTATCTCTCTCATTAATACATAAATACTTTAAAAAAAAAAAAGGAAATGACAGATTTTTTTTTTTTTTTTGAGGAGCAGCTACAGGAGCTGGAAGTACCACTTGTCAGTGTGTGAACGCTCCAACCCCGGTCCCAGGTCCCAGGTGAAAAGCCCTGACCAATAAATCCCCTTATAGGGCCATCCCTCCCATGCCACCATACTGAGGCCTGCTTTAGTGGCATGAGACATTCAGAGGGCTCTGACAGAACACCAGCAGGCTGGCAGATGTCCCAGGGACCTTCTGGAAAGGGCTTGGCATGCAGAGTATGAAGGTTTTACAGGAGCCAATATGATTTGACTTTGCTGTCCAGACAGATGCCAAACCCTTAGGGCTGAAGGCCGGAGATCCTCTGAACTTGGCATCAACACTTCAGTGGTGCTCAGTACAGGCACCTCCTCAGCAAGCAGAGCTGGACAGCTGGCACTTGTTGACCTTTTTTTTTTTCTTTTGGCACAGAGGAAAGAACCCAGGGCCCAATTCATATGCTGACACCATTAAGCATCTAAGCTACTTCCCCAAGCTGCTTGTTTTTCCCCATTCTTTCTTTGAGAGAGGTGAGGAGAGACAGAGAGAAACAGAGAGAAGGAGACACATATAACACCATTCCATCAGCCATGGAGCTCCTCTGGTGTCTCCATGAGGGTCCCATGTGGTGCTGGGGCTCAAACCCAAGACTCCATGTCTGGGGAAGGGTTCAATTTACCAGGTGAACCATTTCAACATCTTTCTTTTATTCCCTGGGTAAACTGTACAGTAAATCCAATGTAGGAGCTCAATGAATTTGATGGCTAGGATTTAGTGAAGGATTTAATCAGATAGCGAGAGTATAATTGTTGGATAACTGGAGCTTTCTGTGAAGTCTGGGAATCATGCAGTATTAGCACATAGTTTAGGTACTTGCCACTGGGAAATTTTATTTCTGAAGCTCTCAGGGACACACCAGGTCAGATGCGTCTTGGAATAAAGTTCAGAATCAGTTTCCCCAGAAGGTCTGGCTGAGACTTGATCAGCAGTGCCTTGGACCTCTGAGAGAGTGGGGGAGGACGCTGAGTCTTCCCACCTGGGTTCACAGTTCAATCAATGGCGGCCAGACCAGTAGTTAGGTCTTCTTGAGTTTATCCCGACTGTTTGGCAGTTTTCAGAGTGTAGAGTTTCCAGAACTTTTAGCAGATTTGCTCTTCCAAGGGTACTGCAGACTGCTTTTTAAATTGCAATCCCCATTGCTGAAGACTGACATGTAGGAATGCGATGGGTAGAAGGGTTGGATGGGCCTTGATATTGCTTCCTGGCACCTGGCAGGCGTCCTCAGTCCCCCCACAGGTTTTGTAGATGCTGTTGATGACCAGTGATGGCCCGACTCCAGCCTTGTACACCCGTGGTTACTGACTTCAGTGAAGAGGTGCCGTGTTCCCACTGTTGTGATGAGGACACTAAGACCCCAAGTGTCATCTTGAATTTGTCTTTTTGATTTGTTTTGGTTCTGTTCATCACACCCAGAGGACAGCTAGCTCTCTGCTCTCTTCTGAGGACTCTCTCCTTTCTCTGCCCCTTGGACTCCACCAGCCTCATCCAGGTCCCCTCTCTGTGCCGACACCTCTGCTGAGCAGCAACTCAGTCAACTGTGCAGTTCAACTCACTGGTTTCCAAGCTCTTAAGAATAGCCACCTGGGGCCCAGCTGGTGGCACACCTGCTTGTGCATATACATTGCCATATGCAGGGAGCTGGGGGTTCAAGCCTCCAGTCCCCACCTTCGGGAGGGGGGTTTCATGAGTGGGGAAGCAGGGCTGCTGGTATCTCTCTAAGCTTACCCTCTCAATTACTGTCACAACAACTACAACATATCACTAAAATGTCACGAAGAATCACTGCCAGTCCTTCCTTAGTGGACATAAAGTCACTGGAACAGACCCATATCCTTTCATGTGTTTTAACCTTGTCCCTGTGGAATAATCTGGAGGCAAGACCTTAGGGGTAGACCTTAAGGTCCCCACCCTCATGAATGGAATCCTGTGGTTCTAAGAGTCCCAGGGGAACTTACTGACCCCTGAGAGTTCCCCTGGGAGAGCACGGCAGGAGGACAGCTGTGTGCAAGGACCTGGGTTCAAGCCCCTGGTCCCCACTCACAGCGGGGAAGCTTCATGAGCTGTGAAGCAGGGTTGCAGGTGCCTCTCTATCTCTCTTCCTCTCTCTCTCCAATCCCATCTTTTTTATTATTATTATTGGATAGAGACAGAGAGAAATTGAGAGGGATGGGGAGATAGAAAGGGAGAGAGCCAGACACCTGCAGCATTGCTTCACCATGCGTGAAGCTTTCCCCCTGCAGGTGGGGACCAGGGGCTTGGACCCGGGCCCTTGTGCACTGTCGTGTGTACGCTTAGACAGGTGCGTCACCACCTGGCCCCTCTCCAAGCCCATCTTAATCTCTCTGTCTCTATCCAAAAATAAGTAGAAAATAAATCAGTAAATAAATAAGGATCGTACTAGATAAAGCATGCGTGCTTGTGGAAGTGTCTAGAAGGTAATGTATATCAGTATATGTTAGCATACAAGCATACATAAATACATATGTACATGCTCAAATAACAGGGACAAGATTTTACACACATTTACAAAATATTCCTCTATAAATATACATCTCTATATAAATACGCATACACACACGTGTGTGTATGTGTATAAAATCCCATCCCTATTACTTCATCTTAACCAGAACTAGAATTTCAGCATGTCTTTTTAGATATGTTGTAGAATCAAACTCAGATGTCCTTTGTATTTTTATCCTCTACTGTGCAAACATGATTATATATACTGGCAAGAGTTAGCACTTATTTAACACTTTATTTTGGGCTAGAACGTACTGTGCCCACTTACTAGTTTCCTTAAAAAAAGATAGTTCAAATTCTATTGGGAACACATGACTCTTCTCAATCCTAAAAACACTGAACACTGAGAAATGGCCATAGTATCCTAAAGGAAAGAGATTACTAAGTAAAATAAAACCTGTGGATAGACGACATGATCTTTCAGGTTGGGAAGTGGGAACTGTTTCCAGTCCACATTTCTGGTGTGTGCCTGCAACTGGGTTGGTGGGCATTCAGGAGAAAGAAGATAGTGTGTCCTGACTCTTTTAGCGAGACCATTCTTTTCTCTTCCCAACTCCATGCCCTAGCTGAGCCCTCACTTCAGATCAGCCTCCGGTGAGATAGCGCAGACTAGAGGCAGAATTATCCATCTGAAGCTGGAGTCAGGCAAATGCTTTTAAGCCAACAGACAGGGCAGTGACTTTTCTAGCCAGACGTGCAGGACAGGAAGCAGCACAGCTGTTCTTCCAGCTTGGAGATCTCTGTATTCTATCTTTTTTAATTTAATTGTATTATTTTATTGGAAGGGTTTAATGGTTTAGAGTAAACACAGTTGTTGGTACATGGATGAAATTTATCTCTCTCCCTCCCTCCTCCCTCCCTTTCTCTCTCTTTTTTGAAAAACACTTTCACCCCCACCCTAGGTCCTTCCTCAACATCATGCACAGGGGCCTGAAGCCTCTCCTCCTGTCCATAGTACTTCACTTTAGAACACTTTACTTTGGTGAAAGACACCAAACCCACTCTGACTTTCCCCCCTTCTATTATTATTTCTTAACTTCTGTCCATGAGTGAGATTATGCCAGATTCATCTTTCTCTTCCTGGTTTATTTTACTTGACTCCTTCAAGCTCCATTCAAGACAAGATATAGAAGGTGAATTTGTGAGTTTTAATAGCTGAGTAGTATTCCATTTAATTTCTGTTTTATTGATTTGATGGAGAGAAAATTTGGGGCTGGCTGGTGGCACACCAGGCTGAATGCACATGTTACAATGTGCAAGAACCAGGATTTGAGCTCCAGGTCCCCACCTGCAGGGAGGAAGCTTTGCATGTGGCAAAGCAGAACTGCAGGCGTCTCTCTGTCTCTCACCCTCTCTATCTCTTCCTTCCCTCTCATTTCTGGCTGTCTCTAATAAATAAATATGATAAAAAATAAAAAAAGAGAAATCACCTTGTCTCATTCTTGGTCCTGGCCAAATGTCTCTGATTCCTGTCAAAGTATACTTTACAGCTTGCTTCTGATGATGGCTGTGCTGTCAGTGCCATGCAGGTAAGACTACACCTGCCTGAGGTACCATGGGTTATTCGGTAGGTAGGTAGGTAGGTAGGTAGGTAGGTAGGCAGGCAGGCAGGCAGGCAGGTAGGCAGGTGGCTGCGGCATGGCAGGCAGGCAGGCAGGCAGGCAGGCAGGCAGGTGGCTGTAGCATGTCTTCTCTGGACCAGGGCAATGGGCAGGTGCAGGGTGTGTAGGCCGCCTCTCCTCACCACCTCACCCACATTTCTCTTTCTGAATCTACAACCAGGTTTGGGGTTCATTGATTCCAATGCCAAGTAAGCCACTGGCCACGGCCCTCTGCCTTTGCCACCTCTGGAACCCTTAGCCTAGAAATATGCCATCCCATACACGATCGGAAGAGTCCTGAGGACAGGAGAGTGAATACATGAACAATGTGCTCTCCTACCAAACCAGCCTTCAATGTGCCCGCCCCTGGGAGTGCCCTGGAGTTGTGGCTGCCCAGTCTAGATGGGATGAAGGCAGCTGTGTGCAGTCTTGTGTCAGAAAACAGTTGCATGGCCAGTCCCTTCCCAGGATCCAGTAAACCCCCCTAAAGATCCAGCTGGTGAAACAGGGCATTGTTATTCCGCAGGAATGGAATACCAAAACTCCAAAACTCCAGAAAACCAAAACTCCACCTTCAGCCTCCTGCCATCTGTTTCCTCCCTGTGGTTTCAGGAGGACAGTCTCTGTGTTATATAACTAACATGCCACTTCCAGAAGCCACAGCCTCCTTGCTCTGCTCTGTTCTGCCTGCGGGGAGGACCAGCATCCCTCATCCCTCACCCTTGGGTGACTCCCTTTTCTCTCTGCCACTCAGGTGTCATTTGAAATGGGGCATCTTAGACCCAAAATTGACTTTTGGATAGTGGGGCCCCAGAGAGCAAGAGACAGACAGCAAAACTCTCTGCCCCTCAGAAGACTCCAAAAAAAAAAAAAGGCTCTGAGGAGTGTGTATTTTTCTAAAGATGTGCTCTATGGTAGCTGCTTTGCCTAGTGTGGGACCCAGGTTTGATGGAAACCTCAGTGCTGTGGTCTTTTTCACACTTTCTCCAACATATATCACACATGTCCAAAAAGTGATGCATTTTGGCACAGAGAAATCTGTCAGGACTTTTTCAATTCTCTGTCATCAGAATTATCAGTAGAGTTTGGTGCCTGCAAAGACTCCACAGCTCTTGGTCTTGGTGGCCATCCTTTCTCTCTCTCTCTCTCTCTCTCTCTCTCTCTTTTCTTTGATAGAAAATGAGAAACAGGGATGGGGGTTTGAGTGGTGGTGCACCTGGCTAAATGCATGTATTGCTGTGCACAAGGACCCAGGTTCAAGCCTTGGGTTTCCACCTGAGGGGGAAAACTTCAGGAGCAGCAAAGCAGGGCTGCAGGTGTCTCTCTGTCTCCCTTGCTCGCTACCTCCACTTCCCCCTTCAATTTTTCACTGTCTCTGTCCAGTCATAAATAAATTAATTTAAAAAAAAGAAAGAAGGGGGAAGGATCCCTGCATCCTGTTTCCAACACACACACACACACTCACACACTCACACACACACACTCTCACACACACACACACTCACACACACACACTCTCACACACACACTCACACTCACACACACACACTCACACACACACACTCACACTCACACACACACACTCACACACACACACACTCACACACACACACTCACACTCACACACACACATACACACACACTCTCACACACACTCACACACACACATACACACACACACACACACTCACACACACACACACACACTCACACACACACACACACACGAAAACAGAGAAGCAAGGGCTTCAATTTGGGTTCTCAAGCCAAGCAATGCTTGTACTCCGCTGGATGAGTCACCACACCGAGGTCAGTCCAGTGGTGAATTTTGCCAATACAACTGGGATTTGCTGAGATCCCAAGCCCACACTCACCCCAGACAAAACCATAACAGGTTTCCTTTCAATCCACTAACTGTGGGGGGAAGTGATAGTTCACTGGGCAGTGCCACTGCCTTGTAATGTGTACAACCCAGATTGGAGCCTGCAGCACCAGGGGGAAGGCAGCCCCAGTGCTGGGATCTCTCTACAACCGAATGAGAAGTGCTCAAAGGGAAGAAAGTGCGCCTGTCTGAGGTCCTGGCTTTACCACCGGCCTTATCTTTCATTCATTCCGCCAAATGACACCTCATACCCTTTCTTCCTTTCTTTCTTTCTTTCTTTCTTTCTTTCTTTCTTTCTTTCTTTCTTTCACTCTCTCTCTCTCTTTCTTTCTGTCTTTCTCCCTTTTTCTTTCTTTCTTTCTCTCTTTCTGTCTCTCTTTCCCACCAGGGTGCTCAGTGCCTGCAGGACTCCACCATTCAGAGAGGCCATATCTTTTTGTTATTTTCCTACTTAGGTAAAGGATGAGAGAGAGAAGAGAGAAGAGACAGCTGCAACACTGTTCTACCACTTGTGAAGCTTCTTGCCTGAAGATGGAAATCAGAGGCTTGAACCCAGGGCTTCCTGCATGGCAACACTTGTACTCTGCCCTGTGTGCCACCACCCAGCTCCACGGGGATCTTATTTCTAAAATAATTTCTACTGACATTTATGACGCATTAAAACACATTGAAAGATCAGAGCTGTCCTCTTCTGTGTCTGGATTTAAAATGCACTTATTTATTTATTTATTTATTTATTTATCTTACTTCAGAAAGAAAATTAAGAAATTGAGAGGGAGGAGACAAAAAGAGAGGGGAGATAGAGGCAGAGAGACAGAGAGGGGGAAGAGAGAGAGAAGCAGAAAGAGAAGAGGAGGGTGGAGGAGAGAGAGAGAGAGAGAGAGAGAGAGAGAAAGTGAATGAGTGAGCTGCAGACTTGCTCCACTGCTCGTAAGATTCCCCCCTTGCAGATGGAGCCCAGAGGCTTGAGCCCAGGCCCCATGCACTGCAACGTGTGCACTCAACTAGGTGAGCCAGCAGCATTCAGTCACCTCCTGTGTCTTGGTTTTATAAGACATGGTCCCCACATATTTTAACTGCAACTTAAGATGTTCCCCATTGAGTAATAGTAACAGAGAAGTGGAAGGGAGAGAGAGGGGGAGAGAGAAGAAGCAGAAGTCGGCGCCATGTACAGAGCCCCGCCCTTTGTAGAGGGGGCATTCCAGGAACTGGAAGGGAAGCCTTCCAGGGATGGGTTCTGCAGAACAGAGAGGGCAGCCCGGCCTCTGTCAGAGCAGCTGAGAATATGCTCTGCTCTTCTTCCCTGCTGGGACGGAGTTCCCAGGCAGGGTCCTCATCCCTTGGGGGCAATCCTGATAAATCACTTAGCTCCCTGGCCCTCCTCTGTCAGGTGGGGAGATTAGCACCCGCCCCTCTGGGTTGCTGCTGCTGATGAATTGGATAATCCACTCTAAGGACGTGGCCTCAGAACCAAGTGTGCTCGGTAGATTTCAGCTATTAGGGTCAACGATTAGCCATTTTCGTGAATTCAAAACCCAGCACAGAGGACCGTCTTTTTTTCCTCCTGAACAAAGCCACTACATCTACACAAATGGTTTCCCGCACTCAGCCGGCAACAAAGGGCACTTACACGCGTTCAATGGGAGCTGAAAGCAGGGCAGGCTTCACACAATAGCCAGACAGTGGGGCTGTGGGCCCAGATCCAAAGGACAGATAGAGCTGAAATCAAGCTGTTGAACTTGGTTCAAGGCTAGCAGAACTCCGTGTGATCTGATCTGGTGATGAGACTGGAACTCTACATGGTGGGGGGGGGGGTACGGGGGGAACTCAGGAAGCTCTCTAAAGTGAGGAGCCCTGGGGACTGTGGGGTACACTGTGCCTTCAGAGCAGCCCCCAGGGCAGAGAGACCTTCCCAGGTGAACACTTACAGCCCAGGTGAGGAGGTATCGCCAAAGTGAACAGACTGGCCTAGGGCTGAGACCAGACACCAGCTCTGAGTGGAGCCCTGCTGCCCTGCCCCCCACAAGTCTCAGGAAGGGGGCTGGACCCCAGCTCTGTGGGTTCTGCTTTGGGTTCTTCAAGCCTCTTGGGGGAGAAAGCGAGTGTAGGTCCACAGCAAAGGAAGAGAAATGCACCTAGATTTCCCAGTGGCCTTCCTGGCCCATGTCCTACATAAGCCCTGGCCCCCAGCACCAGGCTCCCAGAGGCCCACTGGCTATGTGACACGCCTCCCCCTCCACGGAGGAAAAAAAGGAGGCAGAAAAGGAGTCAACACAGAACCCGCTCTGATCTCCGGCAAGGCCCCTGCAGTCCACAGCTTCTGTTCAGGTCCACCTGTTCTGTGGGTCTGTGGGTCTGGACCCGGGTTGATGGCATGTGTCCTTCACCATGGAATCCATCAGGGACTCATGCTCACTGCACCCCCTGCAGGCATCCGGGTTCTTAGACACCATCCCCGGGCTCCTCATACTCAGTATGAAATAGCTCACCACAAGCTATATATATATTGGGGAGGGGGAGATAGCGCAGTGGTTCAGCAAAAATACTCTCCTGCCTGAGGCTCCTAGGTCCCAGGTTCAATCCCCTGTGCCACCAAGAGCCAGCGCTGTGAGTGCTCTAGAAACGAAGCAGACGTATCGATGGGGTGGACGGAGCAGATTCTGCTGCTGCTCTCAGCAAAGCCACAGTGAGCTGAGCGCTGTCTGGGCTTCATTTCCAGAGAGCTGCAGTGCGGAGTGGCTCAGCTTCCAGCCGCCTCCGCCCTGCACAGGAACTGCCAGCACACCAGTCTCTTCCAGCCGCTGGCCCCACGCCCACAGCCCTGGGAGGCACCCTGGGTGACACAGAGCCATGACTCTCCTCCAAAGTCACATCGCAGAGGCATTAAACGAATGAGGGGAGTATCGTTCATCTTCAGCATTATGTAACCCAAGGAGCAGGGTGGTGGCGCACCTGGTTGAGCGCACATGGCACAAGGATGAGGGCTGGAGCCCCCTGTGCGCCACCCGCAGGGGGAAAGCTATTCAAGTGGTGAAGTAGTGTTGCAAGTGTCTTTCTGCCTCTCTCCCTCTCTATCTCCCCCTCACTTTTCCATTTCTGACTGTCTCTATTCAGTAAATAAATAAAGATAAAAAATAATAATTATATAACCCATGCGAATGCCAATGTGGCCTTATCTTATCTTTTCTAATGGCGCTTAAAATGGGTTGCACCTGCTCTCTTAAGAGCCTGCCGGGTGATATCAAAGTCCTCAGTCATTACTGAAGACGGGAGCAAAGAGCAGTGATGAATGAGGAGTCTCACTGCCTCCCTGATCCCACTCTCATTACTGGGACTGTAGGCCTGGAGTCAGCAGCCTTGGTGCTTGTGGTGTGACTAGATTCGTGTTTGAAATGTGCACAGGTGAGAATGAGGGTGTTCTTGCTAGCCACCCCACCCCATGCAAGAAAGCTTCTGAACTGCGGTCTCTTTCACTCTTTCTGCCTCTTTCTCTTCATCCCCATGAGAGAGAGAGAGAGAGAGAGAGAGAGAGAGAGAGAGAGAGAGATCTCAACACACACGCTGCCCCACCGAGAGTTGTTTTCACGGATGAACAATTTTTCCATCTCCCATTAGAAATGTCTTATTTCTTTTTTCAGCCTTTGTTCTCCTGACCCCCCTCTTCTCCAGCTAGATAAAGAGTTGTAATTATTTTAGACTTCTTTAAGGGAAGCAAATATTTAAGTCGAGGGAAGCCGGGACTGCAGGGGTGGAGAGATGTCTTTTTAACTGGCATAGAAAGCACAGCACAGGGGGTAATCTCTCTGGTTACTCCCAAGTTCCCAGCATTGTATTCCAGGGAGACCCGCTCAGGAAGTCAGAGGGCCTGCCCACGTCTGGAGCTCACGTTTGAAAAGCCATTCTCTCTCCTAAACAGGAGGGCCCTCTCAGACACACTCTGTTCTCAGCACCTTTCTCCCTAACTTCACTTGTCCTGCAAGCACTGCCACACTTCCCAAGAGTAGGAGTGCTCCTCCCAGAGGCAGAGACAAGTCTCTCCAAAGGTGACAGAGAAAAGGAGCTTAAAATCTATTGCTGGGGGTGGTGGTTTAGCAGGTAGAGTGCAGGACTTCCATGTATGATGCCCTAGGTCCAATCCCTGGCACCACATATACCAGAATAAAGTCAATTTCTTTCTTGCCTTTCTCTCTCTCTCCCTCTCCCTCAATCTTTGTCTCCTCTCCCTCTCCCTCTCCCCCTCCCTCTCTTGTATATTCGTAACAGATAGAAGCAGAGCATCTTTCCAGCACACATGATGCCAGGGATCAAGCTCGGGGACCCTGGGCTTGAAAGGACTCCATCTTCATTCCACCTGTACTACCTCCAGGTCATGGGCTAAAACCATGTTTGAAAGACACAATTCAACTGCTTGCAAGTGAGAAAGAATCATATAGCACCTTACCTTCCAACCAACAGACACAGATTCAGTTCTACAGGTGCTGGGTCAGAATGTAACTGAGGGTGTTCTATAGCCCAAGACCCTTTAGAATTCATGTCACCCCAGGGTGTTAGTGATGTCCCTGGAGGGACACATGCTGACTTTCCAAGCAGTGACATTCAGTTGTTGTCTTTGGTTTTTTGGTCTAAGAGGATCCCTTGAAATCTCCTATTAGATTTAATTTTTTTATTATCTTTACTTATTTACTGGATAGAGACAATCAAAAATTGAGAAGGAAAGGGAATATTGAGAGGAAGAGAGACAGAGAGAAACCTACAGCCCTGCTTCACCACTTGCGAAGCTTTCCCCCCTATAGGTGGGGACTGGAGGCTCAAACCCAGGTCCTTGTGCCTTGTAACATGTGCACTCAACCAGGTGTGCCACCCCCTGCCAGAATCAGATGTGTCTAAAGGCTCTCAAAGACTAGCTCTCTCGCCACCAGAATGCTCATGTCATGCAGAACAGGAAAAAGAGCTGGTAGAGCATTTGGGAATAAAGGTGTGCGGGTGTGTGTGTGTGTGTGTGTGCAGGTGTGCATGCAGGTGTGTGTGTGTGTGTGCAGGTGTGCATGCAGGTGTGCGTGTGTGCAGGTGTGCGTGCAGGTGTGCATGTGTGTGTGCAGGTGTGCATGTATGTGTGTGCAGGTGTGCATGTATGTGTGTGCAGGTGTGTGCGTGTGCAGGTGTGTGCGTGCAGGTATGCATGTATGTGTGTAGGTGTGTGTGCAGGTGTGCATGTATGTGTGTGCAGGTGTGTGCGTGTGCAGGTGTGTGCATGTGCAGGTGTGCATGTATGTGTGTGTGCAGGTGTGCATGTATGTGTGTAGGTGTGTGCAGGTGTGTGCATGTTCGTGTGTGTGTTTGTGCAGGTGTGTGTGTGCAGGTGTGTGTGTGCAGGTGTGCATGTATGTGTGCAGGTGTGCATGTATGTGTGCAGGTGTGTGCGTGTGCAGGTGTGTGTGCAGGTGTACATGTATGTGTGTAGGTGTGTGTGCAGGTGTGCATGTATGTGTGTGCAGGTGTGCATGTATGTGTGTGCGCAGGTGTGTGCGTGTGCAGGTGTGTGCAGGTGTGCATGTATGTGTTTGTAGGTGTGTGCAGGTGTGCATGTATGTGTGTGCAGGTGTGTGCGTGTGCAGATGTGTGTATGCAGGTGTGCATGTATGTGTGTAGGTGTGTGTGCAGGTGTGTGCGTGTTTGTGTGTGTATGTGCAGGTGTGTGTGCAGGTGTGCATGTATGTGTGTGTGTAGGTGTGTGTGCAGGTGTTCCTGCATGAGTGAGTGAATGGAATCCCCTGTGGTTCTTAATCTGCACTGTCCTTCAGAATCCACTGGGGAGATTTCCAAAAACCCTGCTGCTCAGCTACATATACCTGTGTGATGTGCCTCAGTAAATCTGTGTGCAGAGGTGAACAAATACATCTACAAAGCAAATAATAAACAAACAAAAGCTGGGGGTTGAGGGACTGTGAACCTGAGTTCAAGCCCCAGATCCCCACCTGATAGGGGGGATGCTTCACTGCAGGGCTCTCTCTCTCTCTCCTCTCAATTTCTCTCTGTCCTATCAAGATAAAGTTAAAAAAAACTCTGTTGCTCTGTTCTTTAGCTTACTGTTTCCATTTCAACAGAAACAGCATATATATGGGGAGGGAGGGAGGGAGAGAGAGAAAGAGAGAGAGAGAGAGAGAGACTGGTTGTATATGAGGCCACTGGGGGATTTCTGGAAGACATGATCAAATGAATCATTGTAACTTATCCCTGTATGATGTTTTGCTTGTTTAAGGGAACAAGTGTTGGTGATGACAGCACTCTGACCAAGTGTGTCCTTGTGTGTGCACACAGACATACAGACAGACATGTAGCCATACAAAGAGTGCTAACTCAAATTCCATCAGTTCTTCCCCACTGTCCCCAATGGTACGTGAATTAGATTAACTGCCCCGATTATGCAGAGAAATTTAGCTTAATGACCTTCAATTACTTTAATGGCTTTAGAAATTCAGAAGGTAAGAAGACACTGTGCTTCTTCCATTGAACATTAAATATAAAATGCCTCTGATTGACTACCACAGAAACCCGATTCTATAGCTATTTGAATTATTCAGAATCAATAGCCGACATTAGCCAGCACCAGCTCTAAGGCCGTGCAGGAAGCAGGGTTTTCCTGCCTTGAGTAATTGTGCTTTGTGTGTCGGATAATGAGCTGTGTGCTGCACGTCACCACTTCAGATGCACCGGGAATTAACAACTTGATCTTTTCTTTCTGTTCTGTAACAAGAAGGATAACTTCCTGGAGACGGCCCCTTTTCAGGGGTAGGACATGTGCAACACGGCAGGGTGCAAGGCATGTCACCTCTTCAACCAGAGAGAGAAAGAACGAGGTGTGGGGGCTTCCCTGTTAGCACCAGACAGAAATCTGCTCAAGCTCTGTTTTCCTTTCTTTGATGGGTACACTGCAGCCCTGTTTCCACAAGCTGAGCATTGCGGAGAGGCATGTGACCTCCACACCTCAGTCTTGCCACAGACTCACTGAAGATGGCACGGCTGGAAGGAATTACCCAACCAGCAGTGTGGATGAACACGGCAGCAGCAGTAAGACAGCCAACAGTGAAATGCCAGAAGTCAGGCACGTGGTGGCTGAGAACACCATTCCCTGTAAGCCTTCAAACAAGCCCACGGAGGAGCCAGACCTATGATGATCCTCCCAAAGGGGCAGGACAATGACACAACTGCTACAGCAGACATGTAATCATGCTCAAGGAGCCAGGTTCAAGACCCTGGTCCCCGGGCCAGGTGGTGGCAACACCAGGTTAAGTGCACACATTACAGGTCCTGGGTTTGAGCCTCTGGACCCCACCTGCAGGGGGAAAGCTTCACAAGTGGTGAAGCAAGGCTGCAGATGTCTCTCTGTCTCACTCCCTCTATTTCCCTCCCCTCTCAATTTCTCTGTATCAAATAAATAAATAAATAAATAAATAAATATAATTTTTTAAAAAGGACCCTGGTCCCCACCTGCAAGGGTGAGGTATGACAGAGTGGTCTCTCTTTCTCTCCCTAATCATTGATTTTTCATTATTGTATTAATTTATTTAGTGGATAGAGACAGCCAGAAATCAAGAGAGAGGGCTTCAGGAGTAGTGAAGCAGAACTGCAGGTGTTTTTCTTTGTCTCTCCCCCTCAATTTCTCTCTGTCTCTATCAAATACTTAAGTGAATAAATGAATAATCTTTTTAAAATTATTTTTATTTCCTTTATTTATTAGCTAGAGGCAGCCAGAAATCAAGTGGGTCGGGGGAGACAGAGAGGGAGGGAGAAAGAGAGACACCTGCAGCCCTGCCTCACCACTTGCAAAGCTTTCCCTCTACAGGTGGGGACTGGGGCTCGAACCCCCGAATCCTTGCCCCCTGAAAGATGTGCGTTCATCCAGGTGGGCCACCACCCTGCCCCTTATATCCATCTTTTTGATTCACAGATTAGGGTGTGAAAGAGAGCGGGCAGAACTATGTGCATCCTGTTTCTAAGCAGGCGGGTGGTTCCAGCATGGCACCGGGAAAGGCTCTGGAGACCCATGAAGAGGCTGGAGGAAGAGAAAGGGATGAGTAGGAGACGTGAGAGAAACAGGAAGGACAGAACGCCTCGCCAGGCCAAAAGGGCAAGGGTGATACTGACACGGACAGGGTGTCCGTGGGGATGTCCGCTCTAGGTGGCCTGTGTGCTGGGCTCCAGGCATCTGTAGGAAGACACAGAAGAGGAGACAGGTGACCCCTCCACCCCAACGCACCACCTGACTCACGAGGAAACTGCACTCACGCAGAGCCCCCAGAGCCGGCTCTCTGCTTTCCTTCCCCTCATTAAAGCCCTGCCTCAGCCTAATAAATCAGTGTATAATTTGTGTATAATCTAATTTTTGCCTTGTGCTTCATCGGGTAGAGGTGGGAGCAGGGGGAAAAATGGGAGGAAATCAACAACTGTAAAATGAAGACTAATGAGAACTTGGATCCTTAAGAAAATATCCTCTAGAAATGCCCAGACATGTCCAGCCTACGGCCCGGCTTGTTGGGAGGGCTGGGAAAGGGGGAGCCTGATGGCTTCTGTGCAGCTGTGACCTGGGAGGGCAAGTGTGAGGCAAGTGTCTTGTCCTTCCCATCTGGGGAGACAGGATGGCATCAGAAGAGGCTCCACTCTAGTGGTGTTTCTGTCTCTCTAAGGACAAGACAAAAATTAGCCCCAAGCAGTGTGGTTCACATTCAGTGGTCCAAGCTACACACAGTCTCTCTAAACAGGCACACGCATGTGCACAGACAATGCATTGCAGAGGTGTGTAGCTGCACGTAACAGGGGGCGTGCACGTGTGAAGCCATGTGTCTGTGTGAGTGCACTTGTCCGTCACAGCGACATCACTGTCTGCAGGGATTTCTCTGCTCAGTGGCCCCACACTCTGTGCCACGATGAGGTACAGGTGGGACCTATGACAGAGTATTCTCTCTTTTGCTCACTGGTCATTTATTTTTTTTTTCATTATTATATTTATTGGATAGAGACAGCCAGAAATCAAGAGGGAGACACAGAGAAACAGAGAGACACCTGCAGCCCTGTGCGACACTCTCAAAGCATTCCTCCTGCACCCAGGTGACTATGGGCTTGAAACTTTGTCCTTGCACACTGAGACATGTGCACTCACCCAGGCACGCCACAGCCCGCCCCCCTGTCCCCAATCATTTATAGAACAGCCAACAATAATCTCCAAGCCACCCCCAAATATCCCTACAGAGGAAACTTGGTGTTCCTTAAAACTAGCCAAATATATCAATATTAGGTACCCAGGCAGGGAACATAGCAATTACATAAGTTAATGACACTCAGATAACTAGTTTCAGGAAAAATCAGCCCTGGAAAAAGAAACAGGAAGGGTGTCTGCACCCTGAGGCTTCAATCCAAAGGTGCCTCCCTCCTGGGGCTGGGTGTCTGCAATCAGAGCACAGGCTTCATTCTAATTTCTCTGGGGGAGTTTGGACCAGCCCTGACTTCACAATTAAAAGGGCAAGCTCGGATCCAAGACAGAAGTATCTCACTTACAAATGGAGTGGAAAAAACATTTTTCTTCTTCTTTTGCAAGTGAGTTTGCTTTTAGCCCTTTTCAGGGAGTAAACTCAAAGGGACATAAGTTAAAATTTAATGGGGGGGGGGTACAGAAACTTAGAGGCACAAGGAATCCAGAAAACTCTCCTTGAGGGAAAGGCTAGTGAAGTTCTAGAAGCAAAGGATGGGTCCTTGCTCTGAACAGAAATGTGGAATTGTGTTTAATATTTGGAAAGAGGAAGCACACTGCCCCCTCCTGGTTCCTGAAAACAAAGCCCTATAATATCTCACCTCGAATAGAATAACATAATTACGTGGGAGTCAACAGCGAGCAGATCTCAGCTCCTTGCTCTTGGCTGAGAGAGCAAGGTTGATTTGCAATTCTGACAAGATAATGAAAGGGCCAGCGCTGTTATTTAATATTTAAAAAAAAAAAACAGATTTCCTGGTTTCTCTCAAGTGTTTATCATTGGACACAAGGAACAAATGAAATTACCAGGTATCAGCTCTGATAAATCAAATGAAAAACAACAAAAAAAAAAAAAAAAAGAGAAGAAAGAAAGAGAAGCAAACTGTGCGACCTGATGCTTGAAGACAATGCACAGCCAGCCACAGGAAGCTGCTCAGCTCCGCACAACAGAGTCTGCAACCTTCAGGGCTCCCAACAGAAGACAGAGTGGAATCCCTGGCTCTCCACCTGCAGGGGGGTCGCTTCACAAGCTATGAAGCAAGTCTGCAGGTGTCTGTCTTTCTCTCCCCCTCTCTGTCTTCCCTTCCTCTCTCCATTTCTCTCTTTTCTATCCAACAACGACGGCATCAATACCAACAACAATAAAAACAACAAGGGCAACAAAAAGGGAAAATGAATAAATAAATATTTAAAAATAAAGAAGACGGAGTGGGGACGGACTCTGGGCTGAGGAGGTGGAGTCTATGTTGCTTGCATGCATGTGGCTTTGCGTGTGGCCCTGAGGCTGACACCGGCCTCCCTCTCTCAAGTCGACAGAAGAGCACTTTGCAGGCTCTTGCGCCAGGCTTGATGCAGGGGTTCTTCTGACCCCCATTCTCCTGATACCATGACCAGCTGGAAGTGCTCTCTTGGACCATGAGTCTGGTGAAACTCATCACCATTGCAAAAAAAAAAAAAAAAAAGTTTCTATTGAATTGCAATACATAACTTCACTCAGAACAGCAATTTTCCACATGGCATTCTATGCCATTTTAAAAATGCAATTGTCTGGGAGTCAGGCAGTAGGCACAGCGGGTTAAGCGCACGTGGCGCAAAGCACAAGGACCGGCATAAGGATCCCAGTTCGAGCCCCCGGCTCCCCACCTGCAGGGGAGTCGCTTCACAGGCGGTGAAGCAGGTCTGCAGGTGTCTATCTTTCTCTCCCCCTCTCTGTCTTCCCCTCCTCTCTCCATTTCTCTCTGTCCTATCTAAAAAACATCAGTAACAACAATAATAATACCTACAACAAAAAGCAACAAGGGCAACAAAAGGGAATAAACAAACAAATAAATATTTAAAAAATGCAATTGTTTCTTATATTTTTTCTCTAATTTATACTCATACTTTATTTTATTTTTATTTATGGAATGGTTAATGCCTTACAGTATGTTTTTTTCCCTCACCACTCCTATCTTGGAAGGTCTGTGTCCTCCTCCTCAGCCCCAGAGGTCATCACTCTAGTTCTCCCACGGTCTAAGAAACCGGTTGGCTTCTGTTTTCCACATTCGTAGACTCTATTCTCTATATTTGCATATGGTGAAACAATTCTGTTGCCGTCCTTCCCCTCCTGACTGGCTTCACTGAGCGTCACCTCCAGTTTCATCCACTTTACCCCGAAGGACATATATACAGTATCACTTTTTTAAAAATTAATGCAATTGTTTCTTTAGAAGTGTTATGTGCATACTAAAATAAAAGATACAGATCCCAGTCAAGGCATCCCTGATCACCGCCATGTCCATAGAGGGCACTGCTTAGTTCTCTGTGTGTGGACACTTGCAGAGACACTGCGTTTATGCAAACAAAACACTCTGCAGTCCTTCAGATCTTCTCTCCTTAACTAGCAACCTGCTATGGAACGATTTGACCCTTTGCATTTTCAGCAATAATACATCTCTGAGATTAAAAAAAAAAAAAAAAGCTCTTTAGAGGGCTGTACTTCTAAATCTTTATATTTAAAAAAATAAAATATTTAACCTATTTTTATATAGACAGAGAAATTGAGGGAGAAGGGGGAAGACAGAAAGAGAGAGAGAGACACCTGCATCCTCATGTTTCTGCTTGAGCAGCTTCCTGAGGGGCTTGAAGCCACGCCCTCGTGCTCTGTGACACGAGTGGCTGCCAGATGTGCCCTCACTCTGCCCCATCTCCATCCTTTCTATTCACCACAGCTGCACACTACTTCTTCTCTTGACCCGCACATTTGCCAGCAACCCTCACGCCCAGTCTATGTTTGGCCCCTGTCTGGTCTGGGTGACAAAGCTATGCGTCACTGTCCTCAAGCCTCACCTGGCTTCAGGGGCAGGCAGGATTCAGGTGCTGACGTCCACACATGAATCTCGCCTCTGCAGGTCTCCAGAGCAGACATTCCATAAAATAAGCAACATCTGTCTGGATTTTGGAAAGTCCAAGATCAAGGTTCCAGTAGGTCCAGTGTCCAGGAAGGGTCTGCTTGTGGCCGTCTCCTCCTTGCATCCTCCCTGGCCTGGTAGCTGGGGTGTGGGAGCTACCCTGCATCTTTTGACAAGGGCATCAATGCCAATCCCGAGGGCTCCACTCTCATCCCCACTCACCTCCCAAAGGAACCACCTGCTAAAGAGATCACACTGGGGTTTCAGTTTCCGGGCAGGGTTTGGGGGGAACACAGATATGTGGATCATAACATCCACCACATCCCTACACAGTGCTACCTGCATCCCTATGCCTTACACAGTGGTATGAGAGACCAAGAGGACGGGAAGGTGGAGACATGGGTGTGGACGCAGGGAAAGTCCATCACTCAGGAGGCACTCCCCGGACCCTTTCCACAGCACTGGCACTTCTCAGATTCCTGCTACTTCCCTCTGATGGGAGCTTATTTACAGAATCAAATGTAAAAGCCAGAACTCACAAGCCCTCTGGAATCACCCAGAAACCGATGATCCCTCTTCCCTCAACCACAGATTCGGGCTGGACGCAGATGCCAGGGTTTGGGGCTGCATTTCGATTCCACGCTCCTGCATTCTGCAGCCAGTATACCCATCTGGCCAGCTAGATAAATAATGCTCACATGAAGAGATGCCTGTATAATTCATGCAGTATGGCTGAGCAGGGCCCTAATTCAGCGTGCTCCTGCAAATCAGTTCATTATGGGCTGTGGAAGTGAGAGAGGAAGAACATTCCAGCAGGGCTAAAGGGGCAGAGCCCAGAGAATTTCAGGCGCACTGTGCGGAAACTGGAAACCTCTGGATTATGCAGAATAAGTAACCACATAAACCTGGATTCTCACGACAAGGACCACAGGGCTGTTATCCTGAGCCTGAGGGGGGGGGGGCGCTGAAGGCTGTGTGTGTACTTTAGGGTCTGAGTGATATTAGTGGAATTTGCCACTTACATTGGGCAGTTGTAGATGGAAGGGGTGGGACACTAAGGAGGAAGATGAGAGTAGGGCCCAGACCAAGGACCCAGGTTCAAGCCCCTGGTCCCCACTTGTTGAGGGGATGCTTCATAAGTGGTAAAGCAGGACTCCAGTTCTGTCTTTTTGTTTCCCTCCTTTACTATCTCCCCCCTCAATTTTTTCTCTTTATCCAATAATAAATAAAATACTTTACAAAGAAAGATAAGAGTGCATAAAGTGAATGCCTCACAATATTGTGATGCCCACTGTGACAGATACAGAGCCCAGCAAGCAGCGAGTGTCAGCCCAGATGCACGGAGATTATAGCCTCTGTGCGTCTCTGGGGGGGGGGGGAACAGAAAAGAGTGCAGTCATCTCCTCTAAAAATGAACAACAGAGCTGACCTACGAGCCAGCCCTTACTCCTTGGGCCACAGATCCACAGAGGGATTACTACATCCAAGCTGACAGTGACATCCTTTACAATAAAGGGTGGAAGCGACTCAAGTGTCTGAAGGCCCATGAACGGGCACATGAACGATGCTCTCTCCAGGCCTTGGCAGTGTTGACGTGGTCAACAAGCATGGCGGTCAGATGAGGGAGCACACTCAGGAAGGAGTCCAAGCTCTATCTACACGGTCCACCACGACCGGTCCCTCACTCTACTCCATCTCTTCTCTTCCACTTCTGGTGCACTTTTTAAAATTTACATCCTCAACAACTCCCTTTGGCTGTTTCTTCCATTCAATCACAGCTCTTTAGACAGAGGTGGCATCATGCATCCCTGGGGGTGTTCCAAAGACGGGCCCTGCTACTCCTCTGAGTACCACCACCATGAATGGCTCTTCATCACCCCAACCTATGAACTCCTTCCCACCCACCACTCATTAAAGTCTCTAATGATATCGTTTACACATTAGTTTACTTTAAACACAAATACAGGAGAGAGAAAGCAGAGCAGAGGGCTGGGAATTGAACATAATGGTTATGCAGAGATTCATTTCTGAGGTTCCAGTGTCCCAGGTTCAATCCCCCACACTGGCCTGAACCAGAGTCGAGAAAATCTTCAAATATATACCAAGGCAGAACAGAGAGCCCCGCCACCATTTTTACGGTGCCAAGGACCACACCCAAGGCCCCATGCACACAAGCTCTGTGTTCTGACACTGACCATCTGCCCAGTCCCTGTGTTTATTTCCTACTGAAATGCAGACTTCACGAGGACCAGGACAGGTGACAGACAAGCCACCAAACACCCAACACTTGGATAAGACAGACAGGCACCCTTGCATGATCCAAGGATGATATGGTAGCTGTTTCTGGAAGTCTGGGTGGTGACTGTGTCCACATGGTAATGGGAGCAAAAGATTTATTTAAATTTATTTTTTATTTTTATTGCCACCAGGGTTATCACTGGAGCTCAATGCTAGCACTACGAATCCACCAATCCCGGTTGCCTTTCTCTCTTTCTTTCTTTCTTTCTTCCTGCCTTCCTTCCTTCCTTTCTTTTTTTCTTTCTATCTTCCTTCCTTTCTTTCTTTCTCTCTTTCTTTCGTTTTTTTTCCTTTTTTAAAATTTTTTTAAATATTTATTTTATTTATTTATTCCCTTTTGTTGCCCTTGTTGTTTTATTGTTGTAGTTATTATTGTTGTTGTCGTTGTTGGAGAGGACAGAGAGAAATGGAGAGAGGAGGGGAAGACAGAGAGGAGGAGAGAAAGACAGACACCTGCAGACCTGCTTCACTGCCTGTGAAGCGACTCCCCTGCAGGTGGGGAGCCGGGGGCTCGAACTGGGATCCTTATGCCGGTCCTTGTGCTTTGCGCCACCTGCGCTTAACCCGCTGTGCTACAACCCGACTCCCTTTTTTTTTTCCTTTCTAATGTACTTCATATGACAGATAAATTGAGAGGGGAATAAAAATGGAGAAAGGGAAAGAAAGGTAAACACCTGCAGACCTGCTTCAGGGGGGAGCTGGGACTCGAGCCCGGGACCCTGTGCAGGATAATATATGTGCTTAGCCAGGTGTGCTGCCATCCGACCCTGGGACCAGAGGATTAGAGGTTGTTGTCACGGAGCCAAGCTGCCCAGTTTTTGCAGAAAGTCTCTGGCAACTGGATGAGCACCTGAGGCTGGTTCTGAAAGTAACTCAGCACGTATGATCTGAGGCTTTCAACCCCGGGACCCCTTTGGGTCAAAGCCATTCTCTTCTGGCTGCGTCAGGGCTGTCTGAGGAAGCTGGCATTGCTCTGGGCCCATGTACTGACTCACAGCCCCAAGGCAGACTGATAGCACATTCCTGGCCTGGCATCATCATCAATAACCCAACAAGCGAACGAGCCTTCAACGGGTTTATCACTTGTCAGTTTTGAAGACACTTGCAGAGCTGACAGAGAGCGTCGATCCAGGATGTGACACAGAAAAATCACTATATTTCTGGGTAGAAAGGATGGCTCGCACGTCTCGGGCTCACGGGCTATCTTAATTCATCTGGCTGACTATGCACGGTGTCTGGCTCTTGCATCTCTACCGCGTGAGAAAGCCTGCGTGTGGCGGTTGTGAATCTGACATAATGAGTGCTAAAATGTGCCCCACAGATAGGCCATCCTGTTCTCAAAATGTGTCAGCCCTAGGAGACTAGACTCCTAGCAGACTAGTCTGCACAGATCTGCAGGGCTCTCTGAGCTGCATATTGCACCCAGAATAGTGGCACAGGATTCAACTCCTCAGAGATGTGCAGAGCCCAGGTTTGCTCAGATGTGGGTAATGGCACTCAGAGGATTTTGGGCACAGATATCTGTCTTAACCCTTTGTTTTGTGTGTAGCCTGGCGTCCTCCCACTGTCTTAGTAAACAGGTGGCTTAGAGGCCAAACATTGATTTCTCATAGTTTTGGTGACTGGGAATTCCAACTTCAAGATACCAGAACAAGCAGACCTTGTGGGAGATCTCCGCTTGGTCTCTCTGTGGCCATTTCCTTGTTACTGTTTCACTTGATGGGGGGGGCGGGGAACGGATGACAGTACAGTTGTTGACATGTGGGTACCAACGCTCACCTCCCTGTGACTGACAGGTGTCTGCAAAACACTCTCAGCCCCACTGATATCCTCCTCCACCACAATGCAACAGGTCCCGAAGTCCCCCATCCCTCCCCTGCCTTCCTTCCCCACAGGCCCATCCTTAGGTCCAAAGCACCATACCCAGTCCAGATGTTACTCTGTGGGTCCCCTTTCTGGCCCTTTTTCTTAAGTTACATCTGTGAGTGACATCATTCGGTATCCATCCTTCTCATTTTGGCTTTTCTCACTTCCCATGATCCCTTCCAGACTGCTTCTAAGATAAGATGAAGGAAATGGTCTCATGTTTTTTAACCACTGAATGGCATTTCACTGAGCATATACAGTCTGGGGTCATCTTATCCTTGGTGGAGAGTGGAGAGGAAGAGGGGGAGCCAGCAAACCCCCCTGTCTCTTCTTGCAGAGCCACAGATCTCACTCATGAGTAAGACTACAACCTTCTCCCACCCCATATCAACCTACCATCACACAATGGTTGGGAATTTCATGTAGGAACTTTTGTGACACAGAAATATTCAATTTATAATACCCATGTGATGACACATAGCTAGAACATACCCAAGGTCTGACCCTATCAACTGTGAAGCACCAGGATAAAACACTCCCTTCTCTCTCTCACTAGAGCAATGAGTCTGATTGAATAGGGTTGGTGGCATGGCCATTGGTGGACCAATCATCACATGTTGTGGATGGGAAAATGCTGACTGGATAAGCCAGTGTCACACTGTTTACTGGAGTTAGATGAAGGTGTCAGTTGTCTCTGAATGGCAGGGGCTGAAGAGCTGGAAGACACAGCTGCTCATCTGATTCTAAAATGGGCTCCACTTGCAGGAGAAGGAGAAGGAACTGCTGGTTAGGCAGTCAAGCAAATAGACAAACAGACCCTAAGGTCAGAAGATATTCAGGAAGGAAGAAGGACTGATGAGGGAGAAAGCCTAACATCCATGTCAGTGTCCAGTGCAGAAGCAATTATAGAAGCTGGACCTTCCACCTCCTGCACCCCATAAAGAATTTTGCTCCATATTCCCCAAGGGATAAAGCCTAAGGAAGCTTCTGGGGCCTGGTGGTGGTGCGCCAGGTTAAGCACACATCGTACTAAGTGCAAAGACCCATGCAAGAGCCCCAGCTCACCACTGGCTAGGAAAGCTTCAGGAGCAGTGAAGCAGGTCTGCATCTTTCTCTCTCCCTCTCTATCTCCCTCTCCTCTCTCAATTTCTCTCTGTCTCTCTCTTTGGATAGGACAGAGAGAAACTGAAAGGGGATGGGAAGATAGAGAGGGAGAGAGAGAGAGAGGGAGAGAGAGAGAGACCTGTAGACCTGCTTCACTGCTTGTGAAACAACACCCATGGGGAGCTCAAACCAGGATCCTTGTGCAGCTTCTTGTGCTTAATCCAGTGCCCAGCACCTCCCTCAGCTTCTCTTTTTCCTATCCAACATAAAATCTTTAAAAAGGAAAATATAGCCTCCAGGAACAGTAGGTTCATAGCACAGTCACAAAGCCTCATAGATAACCCTGGAAACAAAAAAAAAAAAAAAAAAAGAAAAGAAAAAGAAAGAGAAAGAAAAAAAAGAAAGGAAGGAAGGGAAGAAAGAAAAGAGAAAGGAAGCTTCCAGTGGGGAAGATGGAACAGGAAACTCTGCTGATGGGAACTGTATGAAATTGCAACCCTGTTATCTGACAATCTTGTTAAATCATTATTAAATCTCTAATTAAAAAAATAAACACTTACATTACACACAGACTCTCTCTCTCTCTCTCTCTCTCTCTCTATATATATATATATATATATATATATATATATATATATATGGCTGAGTCTTGACCCCAAAGAGCCTTCATATTCTGCTAAGAAACTGCAGAAGAGCTGGTTAACATTCTCCTGAAATACACCATTTGATTTCCGGATTTTGTGTAGCCTACACAGATTTAAAATGGATTCTGCCCTGCAATTCACTTCTTTCTGACTCTGAGGATCCAAGCCACCCACAGAGAGCCAGCCAGGCATTACCAGGCAGGTGAGCAACTGCATCTTAAAGGAATGGTTTTTTCCACGTGTCTTATCTGGCTGAGAGATGAAGCCGGGAAAGAGGAAGTAGCTAGAGAAACCACCCTCAGCCAATCTTTGTTTTCAGCTCTTAAGACTCCTTGGGAGTCTTCAGTGACTGAGGCAATGAAGTTCTGCTAGAGAATAAATTGGTTGGGACACAAAGCTCCCCATAGTTTACAACCTCCATCCTTGCCAATTATAGACTTGGCAATCATTTGTTTATTAACCTGATGGCTTGCTGCATTAAATTGCATCCCATATTCATAATGCACTCAGATGAAGCCACAGCATTCAGAACCACTCACCCTATCTGTCTGTCCCTCCTCACCCTGGCCCTGCCCTCTACAGCACTTCTGATGATAATTCAATGTAACAGGGCTTAAAAAAAATTCAAACTTTCTCCTGCATCGCCTTAGGGGAAAGTTCCCTGTTATATGTGTGTTCCAGTGATAAGGTTTAACCCCCTAAACTCATTCTGAGGAGTGTCTGTGAAAGACGAGTTGGAAACACTAAGGCTTGGTCCCAAGAGGCATCTGGAAGCATTTGGCACAAACAGCACAAACATAAAAAGGCTTCTGGAGAACTGGCAAAGAACTGGCAAAGCCACCTGGGAACATGGAGTCTCCTCAGTCCTCGTCCTCCCTTCCTGAGCTCAGTGACCATTTTCACACCTAGTTTCTTCAGCTAGGGTCCACCTCCACTCTTTTTTAAAAAATGTTATTATTATCTTTATTTATTTATTTATCTATTGGATAGAAACAGCCAGAAATCGAGAGGGAAGGGGGTGATAGAGAGGGTGAAAGACAGAGGGAGTCAGGCAGTGGCACAGAGGGTCAAGCACAGGTGGCACAAAGCACAAGGACCGGCTTAAGGATCCCAGTTCGAGCCCACTGCTCCCCACGTACAGGGGGTTGCTCCACAAGCAGGGAAGCAAGTCTGCAGGTGTCTCTCTTTCTCTCCCCCTCTCTGTCTTCCCCTCCTCTCTCCATGTCTCTGTTATATCCAACAATGAGAACATAAATATCAATAACAATAATAAATACAACAACAAGGGCAACAAAAGGGAAAATTAATATTAAAATAATGATAATAATAATAATAATTCAAAAAGAGAGGGTGAGAAACAGAGAGACACCTGCCACACTGCTTCACCACTTGTGAAGCTTTCTCTCTGCAGGAGGGAACTGGGGGCTCGAACCTGTAACATGTGCACTCAACCAGGTATGCCACAACCCAGGCTCCCACCTCCACTCTTGACAGCCCAACTCCCACCTGCTTTCTAGAAACCAAGTTCCAAAGGGCACGAGATCCCCTGAAATGCAGCTCCCTGGTGGTGGGGCAGAGGGTAGTGGCACCTGTCCTGCTCAGAAGCAAGTCAGCTCTGTCTCCCCCACCCTTGTGCAGACTGCCAACCAGGGAGTCACCATGTCTACAAGCCAAATCGTCCATCTTCCCTATGCCAGTGCACAGACTTCTAGCAGGTCACTCTCCAACACCTGATGAATGGGGGGGGGGGAGGGTGCTGCCACGTCAAGCTGATGAGATTTGGATTATCAATGGCCCAGCTGCCCTGCCCTGTGCTGAGATCGCTGTGTGCTGGTCTCCAGGCTCTCAGACAGATCAAGGACTTAATACACACATTCTGCCTATCCTCTGCATCATCACCATCATCACTACTGCAGCCAAACCATGCCTGTCCCCAAAAATCCACTGCTGGGGAGAACTCAACTGCAGCATCCCTAATACCTTTCTGTCCAGAACCCGGTATAGCAGACCCCAACTCCCCTAAAACACACCTCCTCGTGCCGCTCCAAGATTAGTTTTCTTCTTTTATTTATTTATTTGATATTTATTTATTTTCCCTTTTGTTGCCCTTGCTTTTTATTGTTGTTGTAGTTATTACTGTTGTTGTTATTGATGCCTTCGTTGTTAGATAGGATGGCGAGAAATGGAGAGAGGAGGGGAAGGTAGAGGGGGAGAGAAAGACAGACACCTGCAGACCTGCTTCACAGTTTGTGAAGTGACCCTTTGCAGGTAGGGAGCTGGGGCCTTGGGCCAGGGTCCTTATGCCGGTCCTTGTGCTTCAGGCCATGGGCACTTAATCTGCTGCCCGGAACTCAGTTTTCTTCTTTTGATGTGTGTTAATCTTGATGAGACAGAGAAGAAGCAGCAAGAGGAGAAGAAGGAAGGGATGGGGAGAGGAGGAGGGGGAAGAGGAGGGGCAGGAGGAGGCAGGGCAGGGTAAGGAAGGGGGAAAGGGGAGGGAGAAGAGTGCCACTCAGACCTGGAGTGTGATAGTGTGGGAGGTGGAGCCGTGGCACTCAAGCAAGTTCTCCTTTACCTCCTGAGTAACCTCCCTGCTGCTCTTGGAGATTAAATTTCCCCCATGGAACCATAGGATCGTGTCACATCTCCCTATTTCTGGTGAAGAGTCAGGAAAAGTATCCCTATAAGTGAAAAGTGGCATAGGTACCGGTGAACCCAGTTGAGCACACGTTACAAGGTACAAGGACCCAGGTTCAAGATCCAGGTCCCCATCTGCGGGGGGGGGGGGGAGCTTTGCAAGTGGTGAAGCAGGGCTGCAGGTGTCTCTCCTCTCTCTCACTTCTCTCTGAATTTATCTCTCACTATCCACCTTCCTCCAAAAGAGAGAGAGAGAGGCAGAGAGAGAGAGAGAGAGAGAGAGAAGTAGAAGTGCTTATTTGGGCTGAGGATGAAAGGTGGGCAGGGTTGGTAGTCAGCATAAGAAGGGGGTAAGAGAGAGCAAAGAGAAAAGGTTACTGAGCAGATGGGAGTGAGAGAGACAGCTGCTTGCTGGAAAAAACAAAAATGTCACAATTTGGGAAATAATTATTCTAGTTTTTTTTAAGATAATTTTTTAAATTTAATTTTTATTATCTTTACTTATTGGATAGAGACAGACAGGCATGGAGAGCATAGGGGGAGATGTAGAGGGAGAGAGACAGAGAGATGCCAGTAGCCCTGTTTTACCACTTGGAAAGCTTTCCCCCTGTAGGTGCGGACCAGGGGCTCAAACCCTGGTCCTTACACATTGTAACCTGTGCGCTCAACCAAGTGCACCACCACTAGGCCCTGGAAATGGTTATTCTTACTGGGGAGAGGAGATTTCGGTCCCTAAATTGAGCAAGGTCAAAAGAACTCTGGTGTCAACATAGATGGGCAGGGATGTCCCTGGCACTTAGCGGGTAAGGCCAGTTATCATAGCCCAACGAGTGCCCCTACTGAGCAGGTGGACCCAGAGCACGAATTCACAGAACGGAGCTAGTCCTCATGGATGGCACCTGGCAGAAACTATTAAACAGTATACAAAGCAGGTCCTGAGAGATGACAGACGTGGTCGTGTGCACACCTTACCATGCACAAGGTGCTGTGACTGAGTCCCCACACCATGTGGAAATTCCGAACTCTGGGATGGGCGGAGTGGTCTGTGATGTCAAAGCTCCCCCCCTTTTTTCTTCTCTCCCTTCTAAAATAACTGGAAAAAAGAAAAAAGCCTGAGGGCCTGCACGAGGACCTGGTCCCCAGCTACATAATTACCAATAAACACAAGGCAGGGAGGATTTCCAAGGCTAAGCGTTGGCGAGGGAAGGTGAGAGGTGCTTTGTGCTTACACAGGTGGCTGAGAGGAAGATTCCTTGGGTGGACGCTGCACTGAGACCCAGGAGTTCACTCACTCACCCACTCACTCCTGCTTCTCTGTGCAGCTCCCAGAAAGACTGACCGGCATGTGCCTGGCAACCTGTATCATCGAGAGTGCTGTCCTAGATAAATACGTTGGCTGTGGGGTCTGAACTCAGTCTAGTGCAAAAACTGTGGTATTTTGCTGTGGTTTCTCTCTCTACTCTCTTGCCAGGCTGAGCCCTCTCTCCAAAGACCCAAGCGCATTCCAGACCAGTGGGTCGCCTGCAGCACAGGGGCACAGAGCACAGGAGGCTGCACCTTCTGCCAGCTTGTCAAACCTCCGAGCAGTTCGCCTTAAAGGGCCCCTCGCACGGTCATCCAGCCGGCCGGCGGCTGTGTGTCCTTCCCTCCCCGCTGCCCCTGACCTCTGGTCCTGCACCAGCCCACATTCCAACTGGGCCTCTGAGCCCTCTGTCTCTGGGATGTCAGCCATGGGGTCCCCACAGCTGAGTCAGCTGAGAGAGCATTGTGTCCACACCTCAGGAACCAGGAGCCCTGCCACCTGAAACCAACAACACTGTAATTACCATAAACTCTTCAGCACCACTGGCTCCGAGAGGTAGAAGGAATCGAATCAATGGGCAGAGGTGGAATCAGGAGCGATCTTACAAGGAATTCATGTGAATGCACAAGCTTACACTGGCAGCACATTTGAAGATGAATGCAGTCGCGGGAGGAAAAGGCTGAGCAGGCCTGCAGCTGAGCTGGCAGTGAGGGTCCTGGGTCAAGGCTGCTTTATTCGAGCTGCCTGCCAACCAGATTGTCTGAGGAACTCATGGAGCTTAACGTTCTTGCTGTTGGCTTTCCTTCCTTTCTTTCTTTCTTTCTTTCTTTCTTTCTTTCTTTCTTTCTTTCTTTCTTTCTTTTTCCTCCCTTAAACTACACAATGCAAATTCTTCAAGAGAATAACAAGCAATGTAGGCTTGAAATTTATTTTTAACTCAAGAGCAAAACGAAACCCTTTAATTAATCTTGGAGAATTTAGTTCCTTCCCTTTCTGATCTGTCTTTCGCACAGTTAGATGCTTAGAAGAATTACATCCGCTCGTGTGAAACCGCAGCCGTAATTCAGCGGGTTTATACTTGTGCAACCTTTTAAAAGGCGGCCCTAAAACATTCATCTGTTGAACCAATTTACCAGCTTTCAGTAAAGCATCTTTAAGGTACTTTCTGTTACATTTATATGACATAAGCTATATTATTTTAATAATCTGTGCTTGAGATATATGGTGATGAGGGAATTATCGCTCACCTGGGGAGATGGTGTAATTAGAAAAGACACACAGTCGGGAAATAAAAATGATTAAAAAAAAAAAAAAGCTGCTGAAATTAACCAGCCGCCACTACCAGGACGCTGGAACACCGGCTGAAGTTGTCGAGGATGCACTGGAGTGAGAAGCAAGAAGAGGGAAGCCAAGCAAACTCGCGGTGCCTGAAATCATTACAATTTCTTCCCTGGCGTTTCTCAAGCCACATGGGGAGGCAGGAGGTGCACCAGCCAGGGCAGACAAATGAGCGGTCCGCCACCGCAGGGCGGGAGGGCGCTGCTGGGTGCGGCTAATGTGCAGGGCACCAAGTCAGCACAGGTGGAATTAGACGAATGCTTGAACATTTGATTAATTGGAAAATAAGTGAATGCACAGTGGCAGAACTGTCATGGCAGACGGCTCCGCAGTTGGCTTAAAAGGTGTTCTGTTTCCCTCCCATAAAGCGATTAAGAGCATCTTACATCATCATCGGGGAATGGGGGGTAGGATATGTGTACATGTGGAGGGGTGTCTGGCGCTTTCCGTCACGTTCAAAACAAAATATAATTGCTTGTTCCCTACCCCCCGCCCCTGCTCTACCACCACCATGCTGATTTAAGGAAAGAGACAGTCAGGTGGCCTCAAGGTAGCTGGAGAGATCATGCTGCCTGCTGCTGTGTGTGTCTGGTTTTGATCGTGCTTCAGGCCTGGGGTGCTCCTGCCCTGAAATAGGACAGGAGAGAAAAGGGGGTCTGCTGGGACACAGTAGGAGAAAGGGTCCAAGAGAGGGCAATTTGGTGGGGCAGGTGAGTGAAGCTTGACAGGATAGTGTAAGCTCAAGTTCAGCCCTAAGGGACCAGATTAAGTCCCAGTCTGTGGACAGGAAGGGGCTGGGTGGTGGTGCATGTGATTGAGCACATGTGTGACCATGCAAAGTACCCAGGTTCAAGCCCCCTGTCCTCACCTGCAGGGGAGGAGGGAAGCTTCAGGAGCAGAGAAGGAGACCTGCAGGTGTCTCTTTGTCTTTCTCCCTCTCTATCTCCCCCGCCCCCCTCAATGCCTCTCTGTTCTATGAAAAATAAAGGAGGAAGAAGGCAGCAAGAGAAAATCCACCGTTTTTGGTTTTGGTTTTGGTTTTAGATAGAGACAGAAACTTAGAGAGACAAAGAGTAAAAGACCACAGTCCCCAAGGTGGAGGTCAGCCTCAAAGGGGGAGTCCCACACTCTGAAAAGCAGCCACTGTCCAGGGGGGCTATCTATCTGGACCTCCTGTTGCCTTTCCAGTGACCTTAAAAGAGGGACCTGAGAGGGGGCTGGGAAGGGGCTTTCTTTAGGAAGGGGGATTTTGAGACGGTTCTGCAAGTAAGTGTCTCTGAGGACCTGGAGCCCCCATCGGTTGGACAGGTCCACCCTGCTTTTTCTCCGCAGAGAGTCCTCCCTCTCACCTCTTCATTCTCTCTGCCTCCCCCTCGATCCCCCTCTCGCTCACAGAACACAGCTGAGAGTTACAAGTTTAATGTTTTCTGTGCAGTGCCTTGAGCTCAGGGAAGGAAAAGGCAGATGCAAATTGAATACATAAATAAGAATTTAATAAACTTTCCCTTCTGCGCTGCGACACCAGGAAAGTTGCAGAATCTGGAATTTAAAATGGACTTGAGGGCAGGCGGGCACAGAGGTGCCTCTGTGGGCTCTGAGGGTTTGAGAGCGCACATGACCTTCTGGAAACAGCAAGTCAGCTAAGAGCCTTAAAATAAGCACACCCTCTCACCCTGGCTCCTCTGGGATCAAGTGGACAAAATGATAGTGGGGCTGGGTGGTGGCTCACACACACTATCGTGTGCCAGGACCCAGGTTCAAGCCCTGGGTTCCCATCTGCAGGGAGGAAGCTTTACAAATTATGGTAGAGCCATCTTGCAGGACTATCTTGCTTTCTTTGCCTCTCCCTCCCTATTTCTCTCACTCCTAAAAAATGGCCAGTTATTCCTACCTTTGAGTTCCTGTTTATTAAACAATTTATCGTGTTTTATATCTTACTGGTGTCTTTATATCTTACTTGGTGCCTTTCAGCCAGCAAGTTGCAGATGCTACTATGATTCCATCCTGACTTCCCTGGGCAGACGACCTCACCCGTGTGTCCTGGAGCCCCACCTCCCCAGAGCCTACCCCACTAGGGACAGACAGACACAGGCTGGGGGTGTGGATCCATCTGCCAACACCCATGTCCAGTGAAGAAGCAATGACAGAAGCCAGAGCTCCCACCTTCTGCACCCCGTAAAGAATGTTGGACCAAACTCCCACAGGGATAAAAAATAGAGAAGCCTCCAATGGAGGGAATGGGATATGGAACTCTGGTGGTGGGAGCTGTGTGGGAATGTATGCCTGTTGTCTTACAATCTTAATGCACTGATGAAGTGTGCTAAATGGTCACTGGGAACGGTGGAGTTGTGAAGGCGATGAGGCTGAGGGACAAACCCTGGTGGCTACAGAAAGAGAAAACCTCACCTACACTCGGACAGAGATGGAAGCGAGTGCATGTTTCCTATAGGGATGATTATAACGACAAAACAGGGGTAGCAGGTGAGGCAGACCTTCTACAGACAGAGTGGAGTGGAAGTGGGTACAGTGGTTCTGACTTGGTGATCAAGAGGAAACACTATTTGCTCTCCATAACTTGTCTTGATAGGACAGAGACAGAAATTGAGAGCAAGGGGAGATAGAGAGGAGAGAGACAGAGAGACACCTGCAGCCCCGCTTCACCCCTTGTGAAGCTTTCCCCCCTAAAGGTGGGAGCTGGGGGCTCGAACCCATGTCCTTGACACACTGTAATGTGTGTGATTCATCATCCAGCCTGATTTCTTCCTTTCTTCTCTTCATCCCCCTGCTTGTCTGCAGTGTTTCCGAGTTGTGTGTGGCACACACCCTCCTGACACTTAATGGGGCCCACAGGACTGTCCTGGGATGCATGGGTGGCTGTCCTCATCAAGAATTGCAGACACATGAACACAGGCCCAAGTCCCGCTTGTCCTGAGAATATGCCAACTCTGGCCATATGTCTTGCAGGACTGGATCCCTGCCACTGGTCTATTAAAAAAAAAAAAACACTGCAGTGTGGCCACTGCAACGTGGCCAATTAAAGAAATCTCTAAAGTGGACACGCTGCCCTTCAGCAAGGCAGGGCTGGCAAGACCGACATGAGTACAGCTCTATTAGGCCGGGGCACAGCCTATCCGAAGGCAGGTGAGTCTGCTCGGTCCCCGTGTGTGCAGAGACACAATTAACAGGGCTGCAAAGTAAGTGATCCTGCCTCATTACCAGACACCAGGCTGTCCTGCAGGGCCCTCCCTCCATGGCAGGGAGGGGAGGTGACTAATTATCATGCCAAATTAAGCCTTGATTATTCCCCCCGAGACACCTGTTAATTGGGCTGCCGCGTTACATAACAGTTCTGTGCATTAATAATTGAGTCGCGGCAGCTTGCTTCACTCCTCTGGAAATGTGGGTGAGTTTTCCTTGTAAGTCGTCCTCCTAAGCCTTCAACATCAGGCTGTGAGCTTTCCCCTGCAAGAGACCCGGGTCCTGAACCTCAGCAGGGCCAGGAAGCTCTTGCCTGGTCATGGGGATGGCAGAAAGGCCTCAGACTGTCACAGCTAAGGGGACACACACATGAGACAGTCATCAGGACCCAGCGTTCTTATAAAACAAAATCAGGGGGCCAGGTGGTGGTTCACCCGGTTGAGCGCACGTTACAATGCACGAGGACCCAGGTTTGAGCCCCCGGTCCCCACTTATAGGGGGAAAGCTTTGCAAGTGGTGAAGCCAGGATGCAGGTGTCTCTCTGTCTCTTTCTGGCTTCCTCTTAATTTCTGGTTGTTTCTATCCAATAAATAAATAAAGGTAACAAAAAATTTTTAAAAAAAAACTAAATCAGAAAGTGGCAGTTACTGTCTCTGTGCCTCATTTCTGTGAGACAGGCTTCAGCATGCAGCCACTGTCCAGCTCAACACTCCCCAGCGTCTGGTCCATCCCTCAACTTTCAAAGCTTCCTTAGCAGACCTGTCGTGTATATTTCAGGGACATTCCACAAAGCAGTCATTTCACACAGGAGCCTTGGTCCCATTCTCAGAGAACAGTGCAAAAACCATGACTAGGGGCTGGGTGGGACACATCAGATTAAGTGCACATAGTATGAAGCGGTAGGATCTGTGCAAGGATCCCGGCTCAAGTCCCCAGTTCCCCACCTACAGGGGGTAGAGGGGGTTCACTTCACAAATGGTGAAGCAGGTCTGCAGGTCTCTCTATCTCACTTTACCTTCCTCTCCTCTTTAAATTTCTCTCTGTTCTATCCAATAAATGTGGGGGGAGTGGTCACAGGAGCAGTGGATTTGTGGAGCCAGCACTGAGCCCCAGAGATAACCTTAAAGCAATAAATAAATAAATAAATAAGAGAGGGGCTGGGCTGTGGTGCATCTCGTTACGTGCTCACATTACAATGGGCAAAGACCTGGGTTCAAGCCCCCAGTCTCCGCCTGCAGGGAGCAAAGCTTTAGGGCTGTTGAAGTAAGGTTATAGGTATCTTTCTGTCTCTCTCCCTCTCTGTCTCCCCCTTCCCTCTCAATTCCTCTCTGTCTCTATACAATAATAAACAAATAACATTTACAAAAGCTTTTCAACAAAATAAAAGAAGGGGAGAAAGAAT